>NC_139218.1:60034799-60338831 GCF_055691185.1 Crinia signifera | reverse complement strand
TCCCTTGTACCTAGATAGTAAGACTAGACTGTGCTGCACAGTCTATTTCTACATTTGATTCTCTCATCGGGATTGGGTGCTACATAGCTCGGTGCCATTTGCACTATGTGCCGTGTGATGTTACTATATAGTCAAAATCGATAGCGCAAATCACACCATGTCTACAAAGCATTCACTAAGGTTTTATTGTAGCTGATATAATAGTTTCCCTCATTAATGACCAGACCAGTATTCACATTATGTTAATATGACCGTTCTGCATTGAATAACCCTCCTGCTCAGGGTGATATCGTATTAGAAGCAGTCATTTACCGCTGCTGGTAGGTTCACTGGGGGCAATACACCAATGCCAGCACTTCAGGGATTATGCTTTGTCAGCTCAGGCGATACGCATCCCATGGATCCTAATCTTCTCACATGGGCCACTTTTCACCCCAAAAAAGGACAGTAAGTGGATTGTCCAATAATGACCATTGGTCAGCCGGTTATGGATCATTAGGTCTACAAGAGAATGGTCGACAAGTATTGGGTCAACACCATTAGATCGATATGCAGAAAGGTCGACATAAGTCTAGGTAGACAGGTAATTAGGTGGACCTGGGTAAGGTCAACAGTCAAAAGGTCGACGTGGGGTTTTTCATTGTGTTTTTTTTACCCAAATTTCGACACAGTTGATATGGACACTAAAATGTAGCACCGCGTTCCCTCGCATGGCTCGCTGAGCTCATCATGCTTCGGGCACGGTGCCTCCCTATGCTCAGCACACTATTTTATTCTCACACCACGCCCTAGTGGATGGGTAGGGCATGAAATACTGCCTGTCGGCTGAAAAACAGTGAAAAACCCCATGTCGACCTAATGATTGTGTCGACCTAATGTTGTCCACCCAATGCTTCTCGACCCAATGCATGTCGACCTAATGACCGTTATCCCGGTCAGCCCGTGTTTTATTTGTTTAAATCTTTTTTTTGGGGGGGGGGGGGGGGCGGCAAAAGGGCATCAGGACTAGTTGGTTACCACTACCGCTATAAGTCCCCTAAGCCATCTGTATTTTCAATAACCTCCCCCTATGATAACTTTTTGATAGCTTACTGGAATAAAAACTCAGAGAGGGAATAAATTAGGTGTGAGTTGACGAGTTTATAAAAGGCGTTCACTTGTCTTCACCCGCACACCCAAGATGCGCCCAATTCAATTTGAAATGACAATTCACACTACTATTGCAAATTTTGACAAAAAGTGAACTGACAACATAGCATGAAAACACGAGGAGACCTTCTAGACTTAGGGGGTTATTCTGATTCACTCGGAAAGGCACAATCACTCTCTAATGGACAAAACCATATGCACTGCAGGTGGGGCTGATGTAACAAGTGCAGAGAGAGTTAGATTTGGGTGGATGGGGGGTGTACTTCACACTGATTTCTATATTGCAGTGTAAAAATAAAGCAGCCAGTATTTACCCTGCATAGAAACAATAAAAAACACCCAAATCTAACTCTCTTGCTGCACATGTTACATCAGCCTCACCTGCAGTGCATATGGTTTTGTCCATTAAAGAGTGATTGTGCCTTTCCGAGTGCATCAGAATAACCCCTTTAGTATCAACTTAGCAGTTTCCTACAGGAGACTGGTAATGGGTATAAGCAGTGGTTAAAGTGGGGGGGAACTGAGTTCCACCACCTGTAATGGTTGGTGGAACTAGTTTTATCTCCACCATGGTCCTACACAGTAATTCCAACAAAAAAAACACCACCCACATCAATAGATGATGCAGCCACATCCAAAACTCCCCTTCCTAAGTACCTGGTGGCTCCCTGGTTCTCTTCCACCTGTGGCCTGCACCTTTTGGTACACACATGAGTTCCACCACCTCTCCTGGACCACTTAAAATCCTGGGTATAAGGAAAGATTAAAACCTTTTAAAAAGGTGTCAAATGGCGGATTTGGTTATTGGAGACATGTACAATATTCCTGGTGGGACCTAGCATTTTATTCGGATCTAAAGTACATGTTTTACTATATCGTGCTGTCACTAACAGCCCCAGCCGCGTTAGTCCACTGCTCCCCAACTTTTACCTATCTTTTCTCAAGGTTACGAGTCAATACGTCATACATATTCACTACGGACGGCCATACAACAATTACTTTCCCTTTTTGTATTTGTCTTTTGTAAATATTTAGTGGTAAATGTATAATACCTTGCTTATTATAGGATTTTACCTGTTTTATATGTAGATGTTTTGATTTTTATCTCCATTATGTCCTCCCAGAGCCCTCCTTTTACTCTCATTCATATCACACCTTTCATAATAAAATAGGGTGGGGGTTACCAAGTACTATCATTAGATCATTACAGTTTTGGGGGTTTGGCGAGAGGTCTGAAGATAGACTACAGAACACAACCAAGTTGCACAGAGAAATGGCATAACTGCCTGGCATTTTCATACCCCTATACTAGACATAATTAAGCAAAGAAAATTAATTGAGGTTCTAGTACCTTTTTTTTTTTTTTAAGTAATATAGGAGATTTCCATTAATAGCATTCCATTAATAGTATCTTAAATTTTATTTTTTTTCTTTTGCATGCAGGGCTGGCACTCGGGAAGTCCATAATAAACTGGAGAAAAACAGGTGTGTATGTAGTCCAAGCCCTGTTTCCTATATTCTTCCACTGGATTTCAGTGGATAGTCAGGCCCGTCCAAGTGGTAATTGGTCTACAGTGAACACTTACGAAAATATTACGCCCATTTATAGTCATACTACTTAAACCGTTAGTATGTTTGATTTCACACACAGAGATTGACCATAAGTATAGGCACACAAAACTCATTCTTCCTTCTTCTCGAACTATACTATTTACTGAACCATAAATTGAATATTAACCCCTCCATTTAATGTTTACCATAGCCTTGGTCACTATACACTTAAGTTTTTACATATCTTACATTTAATCAATTTATAACCACACTTTCTGGTTGCTCTGTGTGATATCTGCACCTGTGTTCCACAATCCTGGTGGTAGCTAGCCGTCTGCGTCTTTCAGAAATATAATCATTCTTAGCAGTTATATGTAGGAGTACACTACTTGGAAATCTCCTCCATCCTGTTTATATGGCAGACACAACAAGGGGAATATTGAATGCAATATAGCTGCTAGTTAGATGGAAGGAACCGGAAATACTGGACTGCCAGCCAGATAATTTACCCACCAAAGTAAAGGTCTCAGCGGTTATATGCAATGTACGAAAAACACATAACAAGTAGCCTTTCAGGAGATGGGGTATAGTAACCGGGCTTGTTCTTAGGAATATACCTAGTATAAAAACAAAACGTTCACTTTTTTGTTTGCCTAAAATTCGCAACCAATATTAATTTGGTATGGCATACCCACATAATTTGTATGGCAATCACTGTGGAAAAGGATATACAGTAGTATATACAATGTTAATAGTACAGCTAGAACAACTGTTATATGTTGCATACTTCTGATAAATGGTATCACTAATCAGTGTGTCCTGTTTCCTACAGACGAGCACACCTCAAGGAATGTTTTGAGACACTAAAAAGGAACATCCCAAATGTAGATGACAAGAAGACTTCCAACCTCAGTGTGTTAAGAAGTGCTCTCAGATACATACAGGTAGGAATCGCAAATCTCATACATTCTAAGCGTTATCTGGACCACCCTGAATTTCATTAGGAGTTCGATGCATCAAACCTTCTAAAGAGAACTGGACAATTAGGCCAAAGCCACCAATCCGCTTGACGCTATCATTGATGACATAGATTCTGCAAAATGAGAGGTAGAAGCTGATTGGATGCTATGTGCATCTGTCCAGTGTAGAAGGCTTGATATATCTCCCAACAGAGCTGTTTTCATAGTAGAAGTATTATTTAGATGTGGGATAAACATTGTCATGCATGAACTGCGTGTACATGGCACTCTCATTTGGTTCGTTCAGGCATATAGTTGGCACAGATAAGACCTCATTTTGGAAAATCAGTCACTGTTACTTATTGAAAAGTATACACATTGTAAGCACAGAGGCACATCCTTATAAACGATGTTCTAAAAGTGCAAAAAAGGAGATTTATCAAACCAAAATGGAGAAGTGGAGGTTTTGCCCGCAGTGACCAATCAGCTCATTCTATAGAATGTACTAGATAAATGAGATCCAGAATATGATTGGTCACCATCTGCAGCACACTCGATAACTTTCAAAGGTTTTATAAATCTTCCCCATTGTTATCCATTGAAAATAACGGGAAATTCAATTAGATGTGGTAAACTACCACAGTTAGCTGGAGTAACTAAAATCACCGATTCAGTGCCATTTTGTTATTCCCGTGATTGGGAAAACAGATACATTTGTGAACTTATACAGGTTCATATGTGTTTTCGCCCCATAATAGAGTTTGTTGTTTGAGCAGTAAAACGTACCTAAAAAGAAAAAAAAATGTGTTTCCAAAAAATTGTGGCAAAGCCCTAAAGGGCCCCATACATCAGCAATTAATTGTGACAATTTTCAGATATGGAGATGATTGCCACAATTAAATTTAGATGTGTGGGCTCCCCCTTTTGGCAATCCCAATCAAAATTGCCAATCGATTGCTTAATCAGGTTTTTAAACATGTTTAATAATCTGGTATTATCTGCATTATTTTTTTATATGTGTGGGCATTCCCAATTCGTCGTCTTCATCTATTTACATTATGAACAGCTGAAATGACAATCGATTGGGCAATTTCCAGATATGAAGATGCAATCTTTAGATGGAAAAATCTGCCGATCACTGAAAAAATCTGTAATGTGTGGGCAAAGTCGGATAGATCTGAAAATCCATTTATCTGGCCAAAATATCCCAATATCTGAAAATCCATAAATTGTGATTGCTGATGTATGGGGCCCATAACTTGACCAAAAAAACTGCCATATTTCACTGGTAAATGTAGCGCAACAAAAGCAGTGGTGTTTTTATATAGGCTGCCATTTACATGTTTCATGTATTTATTTGTAGTCAGCAAATCTATTGTATATCACCAAGATACTGAAGTCGTGGAATTGTCAGCAATTAGTGCGAAATGCCCTCCACTGCTTGGAATGTTTCTATACTTCTCAATGTTTCCTGCTGCTCTCACCCAGACACATGAATAGTCTTGTGACTATTTATGTGCCAGGGATGCCCCTGCCATAATAATTCACATGTGAGGGTGTAATAGCAGCATAAATAGGTAACTAAGCAAACTGATTTATTCCATGGCATTAGCATTAAGGCTTTACTGTTATAAACAATGTTACAAAGTTATTTACTAAACTGGAAACCTGTTAATGTACAGAATCGGATGCACTCACATGGTTAAAAACATCTCACATAAAACCCATTCAGAGTAACGGATTCCAGCAGCCAGAGTCTAACAATCCTTAATCCCCCCCAAGGCAGGTGGTTCCATTCGGTGGTGTTCAATCCCCTTACATGACATAACGTCACTTCCGCTTATGCGTTTTACTGCATTCACTTCCTGCGTTCCATTCACCGATCTTTGCAGAAACTGTCATATCGCCACTGGGTCTTTTCTGTTCCAAAAAGTTCCTGCGTTCCATTGGTACAAGATCTCTTTTTGGAATGCAGGAACTGTGTAGAACAGACAAAACCCAGTGGCGATATGACACTTTCTGCAAAGATCAATGAATGGAACACAGGAAGTGAATGCGGTGGACCGCATAAGCGGAAGTGACGTTATGTCACTTCCGGGATAGCAGTGCCGGTCCGGATCACCTGGCTCTGATGTTTAATGATGTATGGGAATATATCAAGAGTAATATAGCGAGGCACCGTGTCGACATTCGGGACAAAAAAGTGAAATACCCCATGTCTAATGACATGTCGACCTTGGCTTATGTCGACCCAATGCATGTCCACCCTATGATCCATACCTGCTTCTGCGGTCGCATTTAATGTCATCCGGTCAGCTGCATGAATGATATTGCAAACAAGGTGATACAGGGCGGAATGAGGGATTTGTTCCCTCCATCATTACATCATTCTGATTTCTGTGCATGACCAGCATATCGGCCATTGTGTACCCAGCTTTAACGGTGTTTATTTGTTTCATATAGTTTTCCGATAATTCTATTTATTACGGCACAAACTAGCTTTTGGCTTAGTTTGTGTTTCTGCAATTGTCAGGCTGTTTCTTGCTGTATAGTTAATTTACATTTGTTTGTACTGTAAAATCTGCTCAAGAGACTTTAGTATATTTTATGCCATCTACTGCTCTTTTAGTCTCTAAAACTCTTAGAAAACCAACAGGTACAGTATCCCTTATCCATCTAATGTGCCAACAATTGCCAAGTGTCATGTTGCTCTGAATTTAAAGCTGTGTGGGGGTAGGAATTAATTATCCAAAGAAGGCTTTCTGAGTCACGCTTTCTAGAGTTAACAACATCAGACGTTCTGTTAAAGAAGCCTAAGGTAAATTAGGATCTTTGTGTTCACTATGGAAATCCTTATTGTATTACCATATATCAGTTCTAATTAGCTGGGGGATTTGGCCAGTGTTGTGGTCCTGATAATTGCAGCAGTAGTTATTAGCAAGCTGGATTCTCGGTTATGTAAAACGTTTCAATATAATGTATTTCTGTAAAAAGAAAACGCTGTGAACAGATGCATGCTTTCCTGCTATTTTATTTACCGAAGCAGTGCTCCAAGGAACATGAAAAACGCTAGTTAAAGCATAGACCTTGTACTTTGTCCTCACTGTAACAGAATTGCATTCAGTAACACGTCTCAAAGCTTTCCCTTAATAAGGGGGAGATTTATTAATGATTGGAGATAAATAAAGTACTAACCAATAATCATCTGTCATTTCACAGAATTTTTCAGCAAAACGTTACATTTTGACTAAAAAGGTCACGTGAAATATATTTTTTTGCGAAGTAGTGAAATAAATCTCCCTACCTTTTTGACTATATGTAAATACCTAGTTTGTTGTATCACTGTCTCCAATTGTAAATTGCAAACGGAATATGCTGCGCTTTATAAGAAACTGTTAATACTTTTTGTGGGAGATTAATTATTTATCATGGGGCAGATTAAGCCTTTACGCCTCGTACAAACGGGGTGGTTTCAGTCAATATCGCCGATGATATGGTTGCTAAGCGACCATATCACCGTGTGTACGGGTGACAGTCGCTAGGAGTATGCTCACACGTCCAGCCCCAACCAGCGGCTTTTTCCTTCAGTGACTCCATTTCATCAGCGACCAAATTGCTCTGTGTGTACGGAGTTTTAGGCACAGTCCTGATCCAGTCACATGCAGCCTCACATACAATACCTCGGCAACTGCCCGTGACGGCTAGGATCCCATACAATGCATCAGTGAAACTAAGGTCTGCTTAAATAGCATCAGACCATGCCAGTGGCATATACTGTATTGCCCATCAGCTCTGTACAGTATCTGTGACTTCTGAACATACAGTTTACGGGTGCCGGATGACGCTCTGACAGTGGGGACCCCGACTCACAGGGGCTATTCTCCTTTGTGGGGTCCACGACCCCCATAGAGCCTAGGGTGAGCGTAGAGAGCCACCGGGCCCGCAGCGAGCCCGCAAGGGGCTTCTTTGCGCTCATCCCCTGTCGGAGCACCGGCAGTCGGGATACGGACTGTCTGGATCCCCACTGTTGGAGCCCCATACCACACCCCAGTATACATCATCCCCCACTGAGAGATGATGCCCTGAGTCTGTGCAATTTTCTGTGACATAATCACTGGTAAGATTGTCCATCAAAGACATAACCATCGATGGTTTGTAGCTGTTAAAGGAAAATGATTAATGGTTACAATTAAACATTGCATGGATGAAAGGAGGCCGTGCATGGCAGAAAATGATTTACTTTTAGCACCTAGACCTCATCCATTGATGGTAAAGCCATCAACCCTAGTCAGTGGCCCCAGCAGCGCTCTCTTTGTATACCCCTAGGCTCTCATTTATTATTTATTTATTTACAGTTTCTTATATAGCGCAGCAGATTCTGTTGTGCTTTACAATAGTAGACAGTGATAAGACAAACTGGGTAACAACAGACAGACTTGGAGGTAGGAGGGCCCTGCTGCAAGCTTACAATCTATAGATCTATATATACAATCTATATATACTCTCATAGTATTTCTCTATTGGTTCTGTGAAGAACTTTCAATTATCAGTGAGCCCATCACAACTGTTTATCAAAACTAGGGGTACTGTAAAAGTAACAACCCATACCATGTTTAATGGGTCTGTTAAATAAACTAGGCTTGATGTGCCGCGATGCACCACTGTTCACATGGGTGTGGATCGTATTGTCGACACCGTTGGGCCGACAGGGTTCTAGGTCGACATGGGTTAGGTTGACAGGTCGCGAGGTCGACATGGTTTTTTTCACTGTTTTTTTTACCCGAATGTCGACACAGTCGACATGGACACAGTTGGAAGTCAGCCGCAGCCCTTCGCATCGCTCGCAATGCTTTGGGCACACTATTTTATTCTCCCACTACGGCCTAGTGGTGGGGCATGAAATACCGCCTGTCGGCACATGTTGACTCAAAAAACTGTGTAAAAACCCATGTTGACCTTGTCCCATGTCGACCTTGTCCCATGTCGACCTAGACACCTGTCGACCTTATACATGTTGACCTAGAACCCTGTCGCCCCAACGGTGTTGACCTAATGATTGTCGACCTAAGTTAGGACAATACGACCGTATCCGTTCACTATAGTGCCAATATCCTTGCAAAATCAGTGAGGTACTGAAGGGTTCCTGCATTATTGTGCCATTCAATGAAGTAATGCTTTACACATGGGGACTGAATTTACCACAAAATGTATTGAAAATTAAAGCAAATCTGGTGTTTGCAGCAGACATATTAATATTTAATATTGTGCATTAGATCAAAACTTGGGGCTTATCCAGCTCTGATCTAGACTGGGCCACAGAAGAGCGAATTTACTATTCAGCGACTTCTTCGCATGTGATTTTAATGGTAGCGGTCTGGACATTGTAGGCGTGACCGGACCGCTTGTTGGGAGAGTGTGCGAGCGCTTCACTACACAGCAAAGCGCTCAAACATCACTGACTGCGCAGCTTTAGCCAAGAACAGGATGCAAGGAAAAATCTATTTCAATTGCAGCCCTGGGTTCTAACATGCAGGGAACCCCATTCCAGTATGTTATGCAGAATATATGGCGTACCACATGTGGAAAAGCCAAATTAAAAATTTTAGTTTTTTTTTTTTTTTTTTCTTCATATCATGTGTGGCACCTAAAACTGTGTTGTGGTATCCTATTGTAGGATTGCAATACCAAGCATGCCCTGGCTGGACCTGCTGAGGCCTGTAGTGCCATAGAAGAAAGCGTGACTCTTGACAGATCATGTTAGGACAGCAAGGGGTTAAGCAGTGCAGTCCCAGTTCCCTGTCATGTGCCTGAGCGAGGAGAAAAAGCGGGTGGCGGCGGGGACGACACTCTGGCCCCGCCCTACCGCTTCTCTCCCGCCCAATTCCTGGATCACGCTCTCTCATTCCCAGCCCCTGAAACATCTTTTTTTTACCACGCGAGCGAGCACGCGCGCCCCCGAGAAAGAAGACGAGAAAAGAAAAAAAAAATTCCAGTAGCGCGTGCGTGAGCTCCGCCCCGCTCCACGTGCGCATAGAGCACATGGCTACCCAGAGTACGCTGACGTCACCGGCGCTTGGCTCCACCCCCTCCCTCCCTGTAACTGTCTAGTGATCTGGCGCGAGCGGCCGCACGAGATCCGCAGCGCGTGCTGCTGCTGCTGCTGTGTTTGAGGTCAGCAAAGGTGGGCGGAGTCCCGAGCTCGCTACAATCCTGGCACAGGGACAGAGCTGCTGCTGCTGCCACCTGCAGGATACTATCCTGAAATGCAACACTGCAGAGCACACCAGGAAGCTATTATTATTTACTCATTACTCCTAACCATTGCAGTCGCTTAAAGATGAAGTAATGCAATTACTTCTTAATTGTGCAACTATATTTCCAGGCAGAAACCTGCTAATCATTGCCTTTAATATAGGTCAACTTGAGGGAGCGCGTTTTCAGTGCAAGAGGCTTATGACAATTATTTGAGTGTGATTTAGTTATGAACTCTGTGCTGGTTTGATGGTCTGACTGATATTTGCTGTAGGCATCATCCGGGATTTTATTTATTGCTGGATATAAAAAAAAAAAAGTATCCTCTGAATTATTGTAGATGAGGGCTAATGACACATTTGGGATTTTCAAGTAAATGGTGCTCTTTGTGCATGCAGCCCTTTAGTGACAGCAAATTTGCAGCTCTGTAATGTACTTTGGGCAGATGTATTAACCCTGGCAAGGTGATAAAGTAAAAGGTGCTAGATATCACACCAGCCAATCAGCCCCTAACTGTCATGCTACAGGCTGAGATTGAAAAGTGACAGTAGAGAGCTGATTGGCTGGTGCAGTATCACCTTCCACTTTATCACACTGCCAGGGTTAATACATCTGCCCCCTTGTGCATCAGTATTATGGTCATTACATCACGTTTAAAGGAACACTTAAGGTATAATGCATGCCGCCTTACAGAAAAGGCCGCCACACAAGCAGCTTAGCCAAAAGCAGCTTGTCAGAACTGAGTATATTTTGTGACTGAGAATAGCTCTCTTTGTACATATCAGACAGCTTGTTAATCAGTCCATTGCAGGCCGTCTTTGGGCTGATAACATAACAATACCTAGACTGCAACCCTAAATATAATGTTATGAAATTCAGCATCTATTAAAAGATAACTTAATATCTAATACCCCTTTCATACAAAAAATATAATTCCCGGAATTTCATGAAATACACGTCTTCAATCTGGATCTTAAGCTCCGACCCTGCCAATGACCAGGGTCTGAGACCCTGGCAGGTATTCAATGCTGTTTGCGAGTGGTGACAGCGAGCAGATCTTCCTGCTCGCTGTCACCACTCACCCTGACAGCATTCAACACACCCTCCACATACGCCAATTCCCCCTAGCTCCGTTTTTTGAGCGAGGGAGAATTGGCGGATGCGGCTCCAGAAGCAGCGAGTCTCGCGGCTAAAAACTGCGAGTTTTCTGCAGTAGCCGCTGGTCTCGCTGTTTTGGGGAATTCTCTCCATCCCGTGACGGCGAGGATTTCCCCAGAACGTTGAATAGAGCGAGTGGCCGGCGCGCGGGTTATACAGCGAGGATCGCTGGTTTTCTGCAATCCTCGCTGTTTAACCCCCTCACCGGCCGCTCGCTGCAGCATTGAATACCCCCCCCTGAGTTTCGCACAGGTGAAAAACCCATGTAATAGAGCAAATTACCAGGTCTAAATTTTAGACCCAGAGAATTGCTCTCCTGTGTGAAGGGGGTCTGACAGCACGTGGCCGAATAACCCGGTGCTTCAAAAGCCGGGTAATTGCCAGGTTATCCGCCCGCTGCTGTGTGAAAGTGATATCTTATTGTATTTTAATAATCCACCTGATTCGGTTGATGGCTTTAAAGCCCTGTGCACACGGTGCAACGGGGGAGCCTGTTCTGGGCAATGGGCTTAAGCACAAATTGCTCTGCACACCCGCAATGTGTGCTGAGCGATTAGTGTGGAGCAGCGTTTTGCTTATGCTAATAGGTCTGACCCTTATCATGTTCTGTATTGGATGTCTACAGTCTTCTACATCCACTGGTAGAAAACTCAGTCAGTGGTGGGCAATAATGCTGTTTTCTGCATATCATATCATACCAACCAATCAGCTCTTTAGCACTTTTTTTTTTTTTTTAAAGAGAACTGCGTTTGATCTGTGGATTGTAAATTCTACCCCATTGCAGACATAGCATTCTGTACTGTAAAACAAAACACCCATTGCGTGCTATGAAAACACGTAAATATTACTCAGTTTGTAGGATCCAATGTTAGACTATTAAAATGCTTTAACTAATGTCTTGCTTGAATGCGTGTGGTCTCTGGCAGGATAGCATGTGCTGTGTATCTTGGCATTGAGCGCTCTGTTTACTGCTACAGAATCAGATCCCACAGTAATATGGTGTCAGTATTCTGTTTGCGTAAACGGCAAAAAGTTTCATTCTGCGCGTGGGTGGCTGTGTTAAATAGCTGGGGATATGCCAGGCATCTCTTTCTCCTCGTGATCTACGGAATCATGAGGGATGAGGAGATTAGGAATTTCTTTTTACCATGGAGGGAAAGTAAAAAAGGAAATTTGAAACCTTCCTTTTAACTGTTGTGTAACATTTAGGCACTTTGAATATCTTAAATGTTGAATAAAACTCTAAAAGTTAATGGTCCACTACCTCCCATGTAGAAGAAACAAAGTACACTGCTTTACGCTATTAAAATGCCATCTTTAAAACGTGGGCCAAAACAGTTTTACAGCATGTGTGGCGGTATACATAGTGGCATTGAATGGAACGAATCCATTTTTTGCAGACATTACACCTGGTGGTGGACAAGTGTAGCTGTATAACGGTGGGAGGGAAAGCAGTAATGAATGGGCAAGTCTTGAAGTTAGGCCAAGTTTAACCTGCCAACATTTAGTTCCTTTCCAGGGCATATTTCCTCTTTATACGCCAACTAACTTTTATACCTCTGTGTCTACTTATAAAACTATTTTGGACAGCCAGGGTTTAACAAAAGACCACAAATTTTTCACTCCTTAAAATATTCTAAGGCAAAGTTTATGTTGGTAACATCCACTGGGATACATACTGTATAACAAATTACAAATGGCATATTGTTTCCAGGTGTGAGCCAAAGTTGACTGGTCAAGAATAAATACTTGTGTTGTGACACACAGTGGGCTGTATTCAGTGCTCTTTTGCGAGCTGTGACAGCGAGCAGTACTGATTGCGAGGATTCCCCCGGAATGTTGAATAGGGTAAGCGGCCGGCGCAGGAGTTAAACTGCGAGGGTGGCTTGTTTTTGGTGGTCCTCGCTGGCCACATTGAATATGGCCCTGTGTGTTCATTAGCTTCACAAGTGTGCAGGCCTAATTCATGGTTTCTAAATTATGGCTAGTAAGCAGCACTTTCCAGGCTTATAATAACACTTAAGGAGCCCATACATGCTCCGTTTTGCGGCGGCTCCGTTCTGTACTATGCGATGCGCGCTCCCGCGCATCACATAGTACGGTACAAAAAGTATGTGCTGCACATACTTTTTGTACTTGCTACACATCGGATCACATTGCATGCACAAGGCATGCGATGCGCTGTGTACTATTTAAGTCCTAAACGGACCGTGTATGGGCAGCTTTAGGGCTTAATACAATTAGATTTGAGTTGGCAAAAGTAAGTTTGTTTCATAAAACTTTTTTAGTCCTCTAAAATCCCGGGTCCTGCGCACCTGCAATGGACCCGGGGTTTTTAAAAACCCGGGTTTGAACCGGTTCTAAAATCCCGGGTAGTGTGTCTGAAAGGGGTATAAGATAGCATAACCATAGCAAAGGTTATTTTTCATAAGGGAAGGATTGAATGTTTTTTAAAAGGTGTCAAATAGATGATTTTTACTTTTTTTTTATTACTGGTTAAAAAAGGATAGGGAGCAAGTGTTTTTTTTTCTTTTAAATCAAATTAAAGTCTTTGGGGGAAATTTGTTTACCTGTGCAAACTTTTACTCATGTGTATAAGGTTGGTAGCCTCGAGCTCTAACACCCATGGCTATTCAATTGCACTCCCTTTTTCACTTGATCGCCTAATTTACATTCGTTAAATAAGTGTGTTAATCGGCATTAACACCCCGAGTCAGTGAAAAGTTCAGATTTGTGCATTAACGGACCTGTTAAAGCGCTAGTTATCGGTTTTTTATTTTATTTTGAGCTGCTGAGGCAGGTGAAAAAAAAATGCTGATCACTTCTGGCTTTGCTTTTGCATAGCCCAGGGGATCAAACAATCAAATTCCATCCATAAAAATGTCTGTAAAGTGATTGTTTTCATTGTTTTAACCCTTTGAGTGCCAAGTGAACACTTTTATTCATCATAATGACCTGTAATGTTTACCTTATATAGGAAATATAAACTTTTTTTAACACAACATTTTTTAATTTGAACTCGTATAACAAATGTGAGCGACGCTGGCAGTACCCAACACACAGCTATTTGGATTGAGCCCTTAGATGGCCGATCAGGTAAGTGTAAAGTTCTATGGGTACCCAACGCTATGTAACTCTGGATATTGCTGATAAAATACATCACAAATAAATAATAGCAACGTTTTACTTGCCATAATACACAAAAGTGTGCGCGTAAGCACATCACGCACGGTTCCAGTGGGAGCTCGCGGCTAACTAAGCCGCCTCCTAAAAATGTTCTTTTCTATCTGGGTCTGCTCACATAATTGATTGTTATATAGAGCATTAGTACCGAGCACTCATATTTGTCCAAATGCTGCTTTCAGCAGATGAAAATCATTACAGCGCTTGTGTCTGGAGATCTCCAGTTACAGTAAAACAATTTCACTTTGGAGCATTTACCTGGTCAGCTTTAAGTGTGAGGTAAAAGCGCCAGTTTGACACCACCATGGTCTGTCTATCTGAACAGAGCCGTTGACTCGACGGTTCCAAGTGCCGGCCATATCCCACTGTACTATCTGAACAGAGTGATATGTTGGATTAGTATTATATGAAATGTTAATATTTTATTAATTTCTTCTAAAACCAGTTTCTTGTCTATCTCTGCATTAGGGTTCAGGGATAGAAGCCTTTTTTTGATGGTTAGGGGGCAAGTATAAATGAGTATTTCTTCTGAGTATAAAGGTAATGTTCTTCCAGGAAAAAGCTTTGTTTTAAATAGTTCTCAATCGTTTCTTGGGAAACGGTCAAACTTTAAGAAAGCTGGGTGATGATGATAATTATATATTTTTTAAACCAACAAAAACTTTTTGTTTGTTTTTGCTTCAGGATTAAGCTGCTGTTTTCAAATGATGGTGATTCTGAGACTGTGGGTACCGATCTCTGAGAAGAGTGCACTTTTATTAATCTTGCCCCTATTTTCTGACTGACTAATGATATCTTGTTACCTACTGATGATGTCATTGATGTCTGCCCCCTAGAGAATAACTCAAAGGGGGCACTTGAAGGTACATTTCTACCCCTTCCTCACCCTATAGGTTTACTATGCCCAACTGGTCCATAGCAGTGAAAGGGTAAACAAGCACGGCTTGGACATCTTTAACAGATGATAAAAAAAGCAGTCTTTGGTGTTCAGAACCCCAGCACCAGTTTTTATTTTCTGTTTTGCAAATAGCATTGTTATTTTTATAACCAGGTGACAACATCACAATGCAGAGGGTGCCGGATGACCTCCCAACAGTCGGGGTTTCCGAAAGTCGGAATACTGACTTACAGGGGCTATTCTCCCTCTTGGGGGTCCACAACCCCCATAGAGTGGGAATATAACCTGTGGCAAACGCAGCAAGCCTGCAAGGGGCTTCTTTGTGCTTGCCCTGCTGTCAGAGTATCGGCAGTTGGGATTCCAATGTCCAGTGTAATGGCCGCCGAAATCTCAACTGTCGGACCCCCATACCAAACCCAATGCAGGTAAAGTGTCAATCTTGTACCACAGATGAATGAAGAACGCGCAGGTTTTTTTTTCTCTCCCATATTCATAATTGTTTTACTTTGTGACTTTTAAATTTTACCCAGAAATCCGTAGCCTCCCGGTTTCCATAGCAAGTGATTGAATTTTAACATTTAAGGCATTATATTCCCTGGTTTTGTTTCTCATAGAGCACATATTGTAATACAATTAAAATGTTTTGAAACCCCCTTCTTTCTCTATCTTATTTACAACCAGGACAGCTTTTTTGAATTGTCATAAATGGAATGAAAAGTAGCAGGACTCAAAGCTGATCCTCAGCTGATAATGTTCACGTTGGCTACTGGCGCCACAAGACTTGTGTGTAACAGAGCAGTGCTGAGATACAAGTGTAGCTGCAGTTAATATAGGCCATCTAAAGTCAGGAGCTCCCTGTGTTTGTTTAGTTGCTTAGCAACAGGATGATTAATCCACCCACTGACTATTAAGCTATGGCACTTTTTTTTCCTTTTTACAGCTCCAGTACATGAGTCGCCAGAGTACATTTGTAAAAACTGGTGCACAAATAGTTCTGTAACCTTTAGCAATTATTTATCCACATGCTTTTCATTTTACAAACCACTTTTTTCCCCCTTTTGCCCCAGCTTTCTAAGTTGTCCTCTGTTAGGTGTTACCCACTTTTTGTTTATCTAAAGATCCATACACACGAAGCGATTTGGTCCCTGATGAAAACGGAGCCACTGCAGGAGAAAGCCAGGGGTCACAGGAGCATGCTCCTCGGACCAGCAACGACTACTGGACTGGCCGCTGAAGCCCACTCCTAGCGACCACGACCCCGTACACAAGGGATATGGTTGCTCAGCGACCATGTCCCCGGGGAAATTGACTGAAAATGCCACGTGTGTACCGGGGCTTTATTGTATTGCTTTCAAAATAAGGCCATAGATGTTAGCGATATTAGCAAATATTTTATTTAGCACCACACATCCTCGTTTACAGCATAAGCGTTCTAGTGTTACAATAATACTTGAATAACTTATGCGATCCAAACATCTTTCCATATTCAGACAACACTGATCAGAGATACAAAGAGCATGTATACAATCATCGATCATCGGAGATGCATTGATGAATCTGCAGAATTCTGCATGTAAAAATTCCCAGACTTATTGATTCGGATATTTTCATTTTGGAGGTAGGGGGGTTAGAATCAGCGAATCAATTATTTTCGATGTTTGATTTCCCCAACCCCCTGACCAAGGCATCTGGAGGGGGGCAGGGAGTTGCCCTATTAACCCTAGATATGTTTCTACATGCTGCATTTCTTTAATGTAAAGGCAAATACCTTTAACTGAAAAATGTTCCAGTTTTCTATTAATTTAAGAAAAAATGAGTAAACAGTGTAGACACGTGTTTCATGTTAAAAGGTCATCGGTATTTGTACATAATATCCCCCCCACGCGCGCGCGCACGCCTTCTGACTCCTTTCACGTTAAATCTATAATTGCATCTATAAGCCGCTCTCTTAAAACTGCTGTTTAAAATAAAAATAAAACCAGATACTCATCACACAATGTCGTCTATGATTTCAGGCTGCCATTGCTAATGTATATGTTTTAAACCTTCTGTGTATATTACGTTGATACATGTAGAACATCTTTAATAACTTTATTTTGTAAGCAAGGACGTGATATAAGTCTTCTGTTACGCTCATGTCAAGCCCCACTAAGTGGCATTTGGAATCCTCTCATAACCAGTATCCCTGCTGTGTGGAGTCTAAGGTGACCTCTACCAAACTGTTATCTGGGTCAAGTGGATGATCTTGCATTTTGGAGAGGATTTTTTTTATCAAGTCACATGAAGAAAATCTGTCCATGGAAACCAGCCTCTCTGCACCACTAATCCTCTACATCCCTTCTGTTTGCTGGCAATGCCACTCCCAAATGGTGCAACACATGTTACTGTGTGTTACTAACGCAATACCTGCATTGGCTTCATTTGGGCTTATGCCTGTATTATATATCAATTTTTATACATTCCCCGTCAACCCCAGCTACAGTAAAACAAAACACCAAAATGGAGGACTTGCTTTTGGCAGGATTAAACCACAACTGACGGGTCTCACCACTCTAACCTGCAGGCTAAGCACTTTCTCCCCATCGCCCCCCCCCCCCCCAGGCTTAAAGAGGCCTACATACGGGGAAATGCTGAGCGATGCTAGATTGCTCAGCACACAGTGATGTACCTGCACTGTGTGCTGAGCGATCTGTCAGGGCCAGTATTCTCCGCTGACAACACTGGCCCTGACCCCGGTCATTAACTAGGTTTATCCAGCATGCTGGATATTAATTGCCGGACGATAGAGGCGCGCAAGGCCATATTGTGGGCCATACGCCCATGCTGGCCGCTCAGCCTATTCTACATCCCAGGGGAACTCTCGCTGTCAAAGGACAGCGAGGATTCCCCCAAACAGCGAGGCTTGCGGCTAATGCAGGGAGCCCGCTGCATTTAGCCGCGAGCTTTGCTATTTTATCGGTCGTACACGCCGTTTCCCCGTTGCTGCAGAAACCTAGCAACTTTGAAACGCTGTGTGCAGGGGGTCAGTTGAATACTGCAAGCTGTGACAGCGAGCAGGCACCCCCATAGAGCTCATGTATGACCAGTGTTTAATACCGTTCTTATACCTTCAATGCAGGGCCGGCCAAACCGGTTTTTAAGATCTACCAACAGTTCACGTTTCCCAGACCTCCTAGCTGGTGCAAAGGTGTAGTCATTACTAACTAGCACATATTCAAACATGTGATGCATTCATTCCTAACCGACACATTCTCAAGTTTTACAGGTGGTTTGGAAAAAATGAACTTTTGGTAGCTCTCTGAGATCGGTTTGGCCAACCCTACCGTGTATTTGCAGGGCTTTCAAGTTGCATGTGGTGATTGATGTGAAATGTGTTCCTTTCTGAGCTTTCAAAGACCTTAAATTTTTTTGTAGATGTAAAACAAAAAAAAGCTGTGTATTTTATTTTTCCTTTAAAATTCGTTAAGATGCATGGTTTCTCTATGGCAGCAGTTCTCAAACTGTGGGTTCTCAGTATGGGGTCGCGACTCCATGTTGCTGACCATCAGGCTGATTAATTTTCTAATCTCAGTCAGTGATTCAAGGAGTCTGAAAAATCTGTTGAATTGTCTGTTATTTTGGACTCCTCCCATCATTTTGTGCCTCCACAATGCTGCCATGCTTGTGCTGTCTACTGACTACACATGTGATGTGATGACCTTCTGTAGTAACTTGCTGGGGTCCTGTCATTATTTTTATTGTCTGATGGGGTCACAGAGCTAAATAGTTTAAGGACCCCTGGTCTATGGTATAGCACTGTCCAGTTGTGCCCCAATACATTACAGAAAAGTGACTGCGACCTTAGGGGAAGATGGGTTCAGTGTTTTCTCCAGACAGGCTGGACCCATATTGTTGCAGTATTTAGCTGTAAGAAGCAACTCAGCCGAGGCAGTTTCCAAGGCAATATCTCGTTTCTGTCTCCTTGGAAACGCGCTGGGATTCCTCTAATGGAATATGCAATACAACTTAATGCTCTCCATAGACTCATTGTAAGGATTTACATGTCAGCACACAACACAGTCATTAGCTATGCAATCCCTTGCCCTTCTTATCTGTTTCTTATTGTAGCTAAAACATAACTGATTGCTTTTATCCTATGTGTTTAATAAATGAGTGGTTCATTTGAGAGCAAACTACACCCTTTGCTTTATCAACAGGCGTTTGGCTACAATGTAGCGTTACGGGTCGATGGTATGGCTGAGGGTGGAAGTAAATAATAAGTCATTTTATGCTACCAATGAAAGTACATTTTATTATCTATTAACGTTATCCATACAGATGTTGGCATGGTCACAAAACATCCATTTCATGCAGGTATACTAAACAAAGAATTAGCTATATATTGGCAATAAGGTGGTTCTTTGACCATCGATGTTAAAAGAGCTGCATAGAATGGAATTGCTTGTATTGTAACACAGGCACTGTAGCCGAGGATAAGATCTGTGCGTGCTAATATGAAAGAAAAAAACTAGGCAAAACCTGTCTAGGGCATAATGTCACTGTGTTAGAGGAGGGGAGCGTAGGGATGAATTTCTGATATAAAATTTGCCTCTAAACCCAGATTATTAACAATTTGTTAACCGATGCAAAGTTGTCCATCCACCCCGTAAATCCTATGGGGTAATGTCTGTATTTAAACAACCCCCCCCCCTCTTTTTTTTTTTTTTTTTTTAAGCTGTATTAAACAAATTAAATAATAGTATACTAATTCGAGTCTGTATTTTGTATGGTTTTTGGTATATATTGTACTGTATATGTGATGATAATTGGAGTGCTGCCCAGCTGGAAGGACAGAAATGACACGCGTCTCACAGCCTGCAAGCAGCCAGACCATGCTTCGGGTGGCAGATAATGACATTGCCCTTGAGAGACGGAGGGGTGTGTGGCGGAATACTAGTATGTGCCATTTGTCAGGGCTGTACATTACGTCACATTTTACAGCAGTGAAGAGCAGACGTCTGACTTTGAAACAACCAAATTCCCTTATTCTGCACACATTTCTGATCTCCTCCTCCAGCATTGTTTTAAACGGCTTCTCGCTTAGTTGCTTTTTCGTGTTACCTATTATAGTAAGCCAGTCATCTGTAATTGAATGACAATATTCTCAGAGGACCAAGCCTGGGATAACTCATAGGCAACAAGTGTGAAATCTTCAATTAAATATTTCATTTATTTAGTTTTTTTGCCGAAAGCTGGTGTACTAACCTATTGGGTGAAATTTAATAGGACGAGAGATTCAGAAAGTGAGAGATTTGGTAAGAAATCTCCAGGCTTTTTTTTTTAAAGGGGCAATCATTTACACAGAAAAAAAAAACGGTACTTATGTAGTATCTGGGCTGCCGATTTAGAAATCGGATCGTATCGCATGCGACCAAATCGTATGCGATGCGATGGTCAAGATTTTTCCATAGGATTCAATGTTAAAATGGTCTGAGTCCATTTTAACATAGAATTCAATGGGAAAAAGGGGTCCTTTTCCTTTCCCCACTATCCAAGTGGGCATGGAGTTGGATATAAACCTGTGGCGAGCGTAGCGAGCCACCGAGCCCGAAGCGTGGCGAGCGTAGCGAGCCCCGCGAGGGGACACAGAATACTTTTTAAGAAATATGCGGCTCATCGCGGGGCTCGCTTCGCTCGCCACGCTTCGCTCGCCACGCTTCGGGCTCGGTGGCTCGCTGCGCTCGCCACGCTATATAAAATCAACTCTATGCCCACTTGGATAGTGGGGAAATGAACAGGACCTTCTTAACATTGAATCCTATGCAAAATCGCATCGAATCGCATCGCATCGCATCGCATCTGATTGTATGCCTTAAGGTAAGGCATACAATCACAAAATCGGCAGCCCAGATACTACATAAGTACCAAAAAAACATTTTGATTTTGAAGTGTAAATGATCGCCACTTAAAAAAAAATAATTGGCGATTTCTTACCAAATCTCTCACTTTCTGATTCTCTCATCCTATTAATTTCCACCCTTTATCTTCATTGAGATTTCATGAGAGCTCCTGTCAATACTTCCAGGAGGTGAATATCAATAAATGATTGTCACTAAAAAAAAATTTTTTTATACGGACAGAAACATTCTTCCAGATATTTCACTTTGTTCATCTTTGTGACACTTATTTCACGGATGATGTAATGGTTAGCATTACTGCCTCACAGCACTGAGGTCATGGGTTTGATCCCCACCATGGCTCTAACTGTGGAGTTTGTATATTCTCCCCGTGCTTGCGCGGGTTTCCTCCGGGCACTCCGGTTTCCTCCCACAATCCAAAAATATACAGGTAGGTCAATTGGCTCCCAACAAATTAACCCTCGAATGTCTGTGTGTGCGTGTACATGTGGTAGGGTATATAGATTGTAAGCTCCACTCGGGCCGGGACTAATGTGAATGTTCAAATATTCTCTGTACAGCGCTGTGGAATATGTGTGCGCTATATAACAAACTGTTAATAAATAATAAATTGATTTAAAGCAACACAACTATACAAATATTAATATTTATTATTAAAAGTTATTTATATAGTGCACACATATTCCGCAGCACTTTACAGAGAATATTTGAATCAGTCCCTGCCCCAGTGGAGCTTACAATCTATATTCCCTACCACATGTACACGCACACACAGACATTATTTGGTTAATTTTGTTGGGAGCCAATTAAGGTTCTAGTATATTTTTGGATTCAGCTGCATTGTACATTTTCATCAATGTGCCTTTCACAAAAATCCTTTTTTAGCGTTCATCTTCGGTGCTGTAGTTATGGAAAATCCCTTCCGAGCCATAAACACGGACTCTTAAATATTAAATTGTGTCGAGTTTGTATGTACTCCCTGTGTTTTATGAGGTATTTGAAGCATATACATTCTGTCTGGTTAATTGGCTTATGACAAAATATGACCCTAGTGTGTTCAGGTTATTGGGTAATTTCCATCATAGGTACACTTCAACTGTGAGAGACAGAATGTGGGGTGGGGGGAGGGAATCACATTGTATGATTTTTAAACAATTTATTTGTATATATTTTTGTGGAAAATAAATATTTGGGCAATCAAAAAGTTAAACTCAATACTTTGTAATGTAACCTCGGTTGGCAATTACAGAGGTGAAACGTTTCCTGTAGTTCTTGACCAGGTTTGCACACGCTGTAGCAGGTATTTTGGCCTTGTTGCCAGCTGGTGTCTCGCTGGTGATCATTATTCTGTCATGATGGAGGGCCTATTTTTGTGTGGAGGCCTGGAGCTGCATTGTTAATCTGGTCTGGTTTGCAGGATTTATTTGATGTTTTCATAAAGATAATTAATCATTTTAAGTTGGCCATTGTTACATTTTTTATTTCATTATTACATTTCATGGTTTGGGAGAATAGTATTAATGGTGGGTAAAGTTAAACCTGTAGTATCCACTGGATTTCTGCTGGCCATACATTTGACCAACTTTTCTCCAACTATCCAACTAGTTGGATGGAACAAAAGTCTGGTACTGGATTGGAGCAAATGTAAATTGTAATTCAGCAATTTGCTCAAAATTCTGTAAATCGACAAAAACTTTGATTGAAACAATTTGTCTGAATGGTTTTGTCCATTTTCCTGGGTTTGTGAGCAAATTGCGGATTGTCATTTGCTCCCATACAGTACCAGATTTTTAGTCCAACCAACTATTTGGATGAAAATTGGCCTAGTGTATGGCCAGCGTACTCTCCAATCCATTGAGTGAGAGAAAAAAGTGTGAAAGATCATTATGTGGCCTTGCCTTTACCATGAGAACACCTGGACCAGTCCCACCACCCCTATGTATGAGAACACCAGAACTGTTCCCAGGCCTACCCCTCATGGTTAGCTGGGGGCTGTGAGGGCAAGCCTATGTAGCATCACTTCCAGCATGGTCGTGGCCCCCTGCAAAGGTGTTTTTATCACGTCTGTTTATTTTCTCCCTTCCAACAGTGTATTTCTACCTCACCATGTTCTATTCCTGTAATGTGTACCTCCACTGACCACACACCCTGTCAGCAAAGACCTACATAGTGCACCCCAGTTGGTGGCTTCGGAAGGTTCCTCTGCGGGTAGGATGTGCTTCATTTGGATGTTTCCATACACTGTATATCATACTACTACTACACAAGCACCCACTTTCCAATATCTGCATTGAGTCCTTATATGGCTCACCTCCCACAGTGTAACCTTTGTAGTGCGTCCAACATGGCTTCCTCATCTGGTGCACTTGTGGATGGGATGAGAAACATATGGACCTGACTGTTTTATTGGGACCTTAAACTACACTGCAATCACTTCATTTTGTGTCATTTCTTCTAGGGGTAAGCTATCCCACCCAGGGTAATCCTACGCAGTGCGCCCAAGGTGGCTGCCTCACCCGGTACCTTGTTAGGGTGGAATACATAACGTGTGGAAGTTATTATCCAAAATGCCAACACTACGTTGGGGTGTATTCAACGCTATGACGGCGAGCAGTGCCGATAGCCGCAATCCTTCAACTGACCCACACTAACTCGCTGTTTCCAGCTCGCTGCGCTATATAACGTATTTACATTGCTTGGCACGAACGTATTGCCACTTGCCACACTTTTCCTCCTTCATACATGGGGTAGAAGCATTATTGGTGCACGCAACAGAGCTAATACCACTTCTCCTCCATAACTAGTAATACATCTAGGCCTTGAATCCATCTTAGCACAAACCCTTTTTCATGTTAAGATCTTGATGCAAAACTTGTCTAAAAGTTTCTTTGTCCATGTTTACCATCTCTGCTATCAGTCGATGGTCAAGTCGGAACAATTTTTTCATTTAATTTTTTTTTTTTTTTAATTCTCATTGTTTTGATGTACAAGGCCTTCCAGGACATTCATTATCTTTTTTGTCACTCAAACACATGTGCATGTGGTAAACACTGTGCCCTGCAAGCCTTGGGTAGCCCACAGATTAGCAAATTGCTGAAAGTTCGCATTGCGTACAGGAAGAACACAGCTTCTGTGATCTCTGTAACAGCAAGCTATCTGTGCGAGAGAGGTGACACTTGCCAAAGCATTTTGGGAAAGTCCAAGGTCAATGTTCCCCCACTTCCTTTTAACTCACACAGTATGGTTTATTTTTACAAGTACAGTCTCATTATTTAATAGCCACACTTTGGTATGTCCTTGGACATACCTTGATGTCTGCCACGGCTACTATTGCACAGAATTAGAATTCCTTCCCTCCCCCCCCCAAATCCCTCCTCCCCCCAAATCCCTCCTCCCCTACTATGAAGCAGCATCAATGTAGAACCTAGAAGCCACGGAGGGCTGTAGTTGTCTTTTCTCACGTCCTAATGCAGGCTGCCTTTCATCTGAATGAGCCTGCTGTTGGTGGGCCCGACTAATATACAGTTGCTTATCTATCTGTCATATTTTGTTTTACAATAGAAATGTAATTGAAACAACCAGACAAGTCGGTGGCTTTCAGAATAATGGAATTTGCCACTGAAAACCTGTCCGTACTGAACGGTATAGATCCATAACAACCTTTATAGGGTGGCTAATTGTATGCAGAAAGCCTATCACAGCTGAAAAGAGGCCTCCTACATGAGCTGCTAGTTCTTACAGCGTAGCAGCCCTGCTCTGTGCCTAGGGGAGTGTATCAGCCCCAGTCACTGTGTCGTTAGAGTTTGTGACTAAAAATGTGAATATCCATATCCCCTAAAGATCCTTCTCTATAACCAGTATGCTGCTCTGAGCACATGTGTGATCGCCTCTGGCAGGCTGTTTGTGCAAGCCTTAAATGGAATGTACGTACGGGCTGAGGGCGGATTTGAAAACTGGCACCAGTTCAGTTAATTTCCCGGCAAAAGAGAGCGAAAGGCGGAGGCCTGGGAGTTGTGAAGGGGGAAGTATGACGATCTTGCGTACACGTGTTTCTGTCCCCACTGAGAAGCCAAGAGGGAGGAGGCACAGAGGGAGGGAGTCTCTTAAAGGTGCAATCCACTGCTGAAGTACAGCAACAGAGATTTGTTATCATCCTGCAATATAATCACAGCCATCTCCAGGCTCCTGTGTTATATTCACCACATCATGTTCTCAAATCACATGAATCATAAAGACGTTTGTTTCATATATGAGGAAATGTATTTCATGTCTACCATTATTTAATTTTGCTGGATTGCAGTCATTGCACTGTGAAACTAAAGAAACTAAACAGTTTATGCCCCTCTAGTCAGATGGGCAAAAAATTATACTTAGGCATACCATGTTTTTTATTTAAAACACATTTTTTGGTAATAAAATGTACTCCCCCATTGTACCATACCCAAGCTCGCAGGTCCAGGATAAGTTCCAGGTCCGTGTGTTGTCACGGCCACGAAAATGGCAGCGATAACATCATTATCATTGATTCTTTTTAATATCCTGCTTCCAGGTAGATGGCAAATATTTGGGATGGAGATGGCACCCGTAATTACTTCTGTAGTCCAGGAAACGAAAGCCAGTGTTTAAATGAAATCCGATGCAGTGATAAGGAAGACACCACAGTGACTTCAGTTATGATGTCAACATTGAACTTGTTGGTATCTAAATAATATAGTCATGTGCAAATGTCTACATTCTCATGGAGCTGGAGGGTTATGGCACCCACTATTACTTCTGTAGTCCAGGGAAGGAACGTTAAGACCCCCACACACTACAATGATTTTGCACGATTTTGTGCAATTTTGACCTTTCAGGCCGATATATCGTTTGTAACGTGACAAGTTGTGTGTGTGCTGCACTATTGATTTATCGGAATCGGATGGAAAATGGAGTGTTTTTTTTTGTTTTGTATATACGATATATATCACAAGTGATGTATCGCAGGAAGGGCATTTTCAGTCCCCCTAATCCAGCCCATCATATATATCTATCATATGGAATCACTCCCGGGAAGGTCTAGGTCAGGCATGTCCAACGTTGGCCCTCCAGATGTTTTGAAACTACACATCCCAGCATGCTTTGCCACAGTTTTGCTATTAGAGAATGCGAAAACTATTGCAAAGCATGCTGGGATGTGTAGTTTCAAAACATCTGGAGGGCCAACGTTGGACATGCCTGGTCTAGGTGGAGTTTAAGGGAAATCACATTCAACTTCAGGGTCAGACATATCTTTGTAGTATATGGGGGCCCTTTAGTGTTTTATATGAAATTGGATGTTTGTAATGTTGACCCAATGGCGTTGTCAGATACGCAGTGAAATGTAATAGTGTCCAAGATCGCCAGAGGTCTGGGATGCCGGCTAAATTAAAACTTTTTTAAATCTGGAGTTTGCCCGGCATCCTGCACCCTGTTGCATTTTGCAGATGAAATTGAACATGTTCGCATTTACGTTATGACGAAACGTGAAATGTCAACATCCTGCAAGGACTTGGTGGGTTAAGCTGGCCATACATCAGAAAGATCGATCTTAAGATCGATTGCGCTCATGATTGTGTACAATTTCCCTTGAACTCCCCAGCAGTCCTTGGTGGTTTTTGGACACACAATCCATCATATAATCAGTCATACAATCCATCTGCTGCATGATTTTGTACACAAGATGTGCACACAATCTGCATACAATCAGTCATACAATCCATCTTATGATTGATTGTATGATTGTGTAAACAAGATGTGCACACAATCTGCATACAATCCATCTTACAATCAATTGAGATTGTATGATTGGGTACAATATCTTTCTGATGTATGGCCAGCTTTAGTCTACAGAAGGGCAGGCCAACCCACTGCAGGATGAGCCGGAAGCTGCTGGAGCTCCTGGACCAGATAAGTCAACACTATACCGCCAGGAACATTTTCTCAACATTCTACCACATGGCCACATGGTGGATGTCTGCATGCTGCCAGTCTCTCTCACAACAACTCTTATGAAATGCAGTGGAACGAGGAAAGAACTGGGAGACACAAGTGTGGGCATAGTCTACAGTTATTTATGCAAACAGAGCAGACTTAACGATATTCAAAAATCTTAAGTTCCTGCATAAGCTGCTAGTGGCATGGATGGATGAACGGTAGCTGTGGTTGGTTGTGATACCGCTCTTGGCTGTTCAAACTTCTGTAAGCCTGATCCAACTAGTGAATGGTTATTTTAGAAAGCTGGTGTCCTGACTATGCCCATTGCATGTGTGACCAATAAATAGGTCTGACCTTCTCATAGTTCTTGTTTTGTGTACATGGGCTTTATGTGATCTTACCACCTCTGAATAATCTTACCACCTCTGAATAATAGCATTTGGATGCGTACGCTTACACATACAGCGAGTCTGAATCACCCCTGAGTGTTTGTTGCAAATGGCCAGGTCCCTTTTACATATAAAGACTTGATTCATTGCTCTTGGTAGAATGTTGTGCATGTGTGTTGCAGACTTCCCCCAGGTGTGCAGTTAGCATTGGGCTGCACATGCAGGTCTGTCATGTGCAAGTAGTCGGCTAGCCAGCACCTCTGATCCAATAACCTACTTGGCTCCATTCCAAAAGATTTCCTTATCAGGAACCTGTTATCATGTCTTGTGGCCTGCTTCCTAGAACCATGCTTTCTTTCATATGAATAAAAGAGAATATATTGGTACCATGCAAGGTGAAGTGCACTCCACTACAGACAGTAGAGATGGTTAATTGGACCATAACCAGCAGAAAAAAGTATCTGGCATTTGGGTCAAATGTAATAAAAAAAACGCATTGTTTCCCCAGCACACTGAATGATTACATAGATTATAGACCATGTTAGCAGAATTCTGAGATCTTGGTTACATACTGTATACTCTATTTGCAAATACATGGGTAAGCTCCAAGCCGTCCATCAAGGCTTCTCTGAATACTTACTGGGTGGCCCTATTGCTGTATATAGTTGCAGGGTGTGCGGGAAACAATGTGTGGTGGTGGTTGTGTTTTTTTTTGTTTTTTTACTCACATGTTCACATTTTTTACTCACATGCACCTGAGTAATATCACTAAACTGATTGAGCATCTGACCGTATATACCAGGGCTGGGCAACACCGGCCCTCCAGATGTTGATGAACTACACATCCCAGCATGACTTGCATCAGTTTCAGCATGGCCACATAGCAAAACTAATGCAAAGCATCCTGGGATGTGTAGTTCACTAACATCTGGAGGGCCGGTGTTGCCCAGCCCTGGTATATACTGTATGTCATTTGGGTCAAATGACCAAATATTTTTGTTTATAGGTACATTTAAGATGCTGGTGCCTCTCTTGTCCATAACACTTGATGTCAGAGTAAAGCTGGGTACACACCATGCAATGCAATGTAATGTCACATTGCATCTTATATACAGTACACACTAATACCCCTTTCACAATGACAGACCTTTCCTGGGTTATTGCACATGAATGCACAACAACCCAGGAAACTGGTCAATGTGAACGGGTCCTGAAAGGTTGTCCCAGCTCCAACGGTCTGGGATTTCATCCCGGGTCTTCACCAGGGTTGGACTCAGGACGGTCGCGGGTCATGGGGCAGTGTGAATGGGTATCCCGGGTTGGACCCAGGACATTTGCGGGTCCAGGGACAGTGTGAATGGGTATCCCAGGTCGACGCGACCCAAGTCCCATTCACTGCACTGTAAAGGCGCCGCTAGGAGATGCTGACATCTCCCGGCGCCGCCCCGACCCCTACTCCCAATTACGTCACCTGCTTGGCTTTATGCCAGGTCAGACAGCTAATCTAAAAGTGCTTGCAAGCTGGGTCGCAGCTGGGATTTTGCAAGCGTTTTCTAGTGTGAAGGGCGTATAAATGATCCGCTGTAGGATGGAATAAAGTATTCTTACATGATGCGTGTAGCGAAATCACATCACTCATGGCATTTTCCTATTGGACAAGTAGCACATCCAATGGGATTATTTGGTGAATGAAAGCCAGGAACCATGGGTTGGCAGTACACACTATACGGTTTCTATGATATATAGTTCTGATCTGCGACTGAACGATATATTGTGTACTGTCTATTCCGCTTATGTCTGGTTTTGTTTTCGCTTTAGAACTTTTTGTGCCTTAAGAGCAGTAGCTGGTTTTATGTTTCTCGTAGCAGAGAAATAAATACTTTGGAATAACACTTTTTTGCAATGCTATGGCAGACAGGGTGGGTCAGAGAGGTGCACCCTTCATTCTTCACGTGAAAATTTCCATTTTGTAATTTACTGTACTTCTGATTCTGTTCTGCACAAATATAATCTATATCTATAATTTATAAGCAGAATACAAGACCATTCTGAGGGTTTTATTGAACTACACTCCCCGAACACTGCATAGGCTTTATAGGAAACTGTAAATAAATAGGTTGGTCGGTCATTGCCATAGACATTGTTGTATAATGGAAATAGAAACACTATCCTGTCTCTGGGCAAAACGGTCTGATTCAGACCCGGCAGTTAGGGTCTGAATTCTACCCTGTCCCCGATTTGCATGCGCAAACTCCGGGACCGAACGACTTCGGCAAGTTGCGCATTCGCTGGGCCGTTCGCTTGAGGAGGGGAGAGAAGGGGGGGTGGGCGGCAGCAGGGGGAACGCCCAGTGTTAAATGGGCATCCCCATAAAAACTCTGAGCGTTCTCCTGCAGGCATGGCGAATTCCACGCCTTACTTTTATCAGACTGACTTTTATTAACGAGCGACCATCGAATGGTCTTTCGGCCATGCAGCTGCATGCAAGGGGATGTGCTAGCTTACACATCTCCGCACATGCTACCGAGGGGATTCACTCCGGTGGCCAGGAGACGTTTACCAGTTCGCTAGGCTGCTTTTATGTGCAGCGTTCCTAACAAGTCTGAATGAGGCTCTGTATTCCTATTTAGCTAGACCTAGCGTGCGCTTGTCTAGCAGAACCACATCCAGATGTGTGCTTCTACCGCCTTTAGGGCAACAGTAACCTTTTGCTGCATGCCCAGAAATCCACAGATCACACAGATGCAACAAACTATCCGATGTGTTTTCAGCTATACGGGAATAGGAACATTATGTTCTGAGTTAAGGAAAACTCGTAAGCATGGGTTTTTTTTTTTTGCAAAGTCATTGGTAACTTCACGTTATTCTTTTTTTTGGTTCTCCAGAGTCTGAAAAGGAAAGAAAAAGAATATGAGCATGAGATGGAACGTCTGGCCAGGGAGAAAATAGCCACACAGCAGAGGCTGGCTGACTTGAAGAACGAACTCAGCCAGTGGATGGATATTTTGGAGATTGACCGAATCGTGCGTCAAACTGTTCAGCCAGAAGACGACCAGGCCTCTACCTCCACAGCTTCAGGTATAACGGTCACCTTTTATTTTTACTGTTCCTTAGGTGACTGTTTTTTGTGTACAGATTTTTTTAATATAGTGATAATGGGTAACACTAGAGGACGCTAAAAACTTTTGATTTGCCCAAAATGTTTTTGAACTTTTTGTTATTAAGTTCACCACTTGAGTGGTATGAACAGAAATTTTCCGGGCACACCACTTTTCATTAGGTGCGCGCCAGTGGTGCCTCCAGCAGTGCACCACCTCTAGGGCCCCCCTGTCGCCCCCCCCATCACCTCCGCTCCCCTGCCGCTTTCCCCTACCGTCAGCCACCATTCACAGCAGTGACGAAGGAGGCAGGCTTGGGGATGTTCAGTGGAACTCGGGAGCGCTCAGCAGTTCAGGCGCCCGAGTCCTCCTGAGCCGCTGCGAACATCCCCGAGCCTGCTGCCTGTGGTCACTGCTGTGACTGGCAGCAGGGCAGCAGCGACAGGGGCATGGGAGCTCCGGCATACAAATGCCGGTGACGGGGGTGGCCCACAGCTCTGTGGTGGGATTTGCTGGGGCAGGACAAACCTGCCCTGGTAGGTTTGTCCTGCCCCAGCAAAACCCACCACTCAAGGGGTTAATGATGACAGCTGTGTTCAAAGGTCAGAATTAATTTATTTATTTTTTTAAACCCATTGAACATGAGTGAAACATGAATATGAATGTGAATGTTCAAGTATTCTGTTAAGCGCTGTGGAATATGTGTGCGCTATATAACTAACTTGATAAATTAAAAACATAGGGAGCAACCAGACATATTTCATTTTTACAGCATGTACTGTATAAATGATCTATGGAAGCTGCTACAGACCTCTTGTCCTTTATGACTTTGTCATTGTTTCAAAATAAATTAGAATTTTAGAACAAACAAATGCAGTCAGCTTGAGCACTACAGTACTTCTCTTGTGTGTCTAACACTTTTTGATGCATTTTTCTAACTCTGTGTCTCGGTTCTAATAATTGACCTCCTTAGTAGGACTGTTGCACATGTTCTGTTTATATAGGGCATTGTCTCTAATCCCTGACCTTATTGCTGAATAAAGTGCTATAGAAAATATTACGTGCTTTTATGACTGAGTTTGTGTTTTATTAGAGCATCCATCTAGTCACTGCATCTATATTATGCCTTACTCTGCTGACCCCTACAGTCTTTACCGAATATTGCAGTTTAATATTTTAAGGGAACACAATAATGTTGGAGGCATTGAGGATCACTCTCTATTCCGAATGACACATTTGTAAAAGACTTGCGTTTCCTCTGTTAACCCTGCATGCATGCAATATAACACATGACACATTGCATGTAATATACCTTGCATGCATTCACTAGTACCATAAGATGTATCTGATGGACTGTACTACAGGTTGCTACGGGGACTGGCCTAAATAGGGCTATTTCATGCTATGTAGAAGAGGCTAATAGTTACCCTACCTATGGGGCCAATTCAGACCTATTCGTTCTGCAAATTCAGTCCAACCGATTATCGAATAGCCGCACATGCTCACAGTACGCTGTTCACATATGCAAGCAGTCTGTGGCGTTTTCTTGAGTTGCCACCGGAAAACTCAGTTATTTCCCGGCTGTTGGGAGGGAGGGCCACTGACATCAGTGATGATGAGGGCGCAGGGACCATAATGCAATGACAGAGACAGCAGGGTTACAGAGGGGGAGAGAACGCAAGGTGAGTGGGGAGACGCAGAGTAAGAGGAGGGGAGACACCGTGTGAGAGTGGGGACGAGAGTGGGAAAGGATGCAAGGTGAGATCTTAATCTTAAAGCCTATCAGACCTTGATGGGTGCACAGGGTGGTTTCAGCGGTGGCAGGCACGAGAGCCAGGAATATCCCAAAGCTCAGACGCGGCTGTGGCAGCATAGTTATGCTTGCCGTTGATGCCATCTCCGGCAGGTAACCCGTCATCAACAATATTCCAAGAAATGAGCGTCACTCTGGTATTCCACTTGGTGCAAAAACAGCTATTTAATAAAATAATGCGTACAGCGTTTCGGGCACAGCGCCTATCTTCAGGTGCACCATAGTTGCTGATGCTCATTTCTTGGAAGAAAAAATAAATATATATTTAATGTATAACAATCATGGAGCTGCAGGCTGCAGTTTAACTGCCCCTCTAGCCTCTGCAGTGCTGATTCTAGAGGGACTGAGTCTGGTATTGAGAGCAGCAGAGATCTGATTCGTGGTGGTAGCTGGGGGTCCAGGGTTACTGACCCCCCAGAGCCCCCTCTGCTTCTGCTGCTGACATCAGGAGGGAGGAGACCAGCCGCCGGGTGTGAGGAGGGAGAAGACCAGGCGCCGGGTGGGAGGAGGGGGGAAGATAAGCTGCCAGGTGGGTGGCGAGGCCAGCAAAAGACAGCGCAATGAACCCCTGATCACCTGGAGATGGAGACAAATTGCTTGAGTGGCAGGTGCGATCTAGGAGGAACGTGCAGTACATGCAATCTGGGCACTGTGCATGCGATTTATAGCTGAAATAACATGTAAATTGCATGTACATCGCCCTAGTGTATGGGGGCCTTTAGATCACCATCATTGCTTGCTTCATCACATCTACATAACAGGGGAGACATGTTTGTAGGCAGTGTCATGTAAATTGCGCTGTGGTCATGCATGACCCATTCCACATATGTGCAGAGCGGTTCCTACGAATACGCAGTGCACCTACCAGATTTGTATGTTAACCATTGGATTTAGGTACAGAATCAGGGCCAAAATGCTGCTGTATTGGAACATTGGCAAGAGAGACATCTTTTTTTTTTCTTGCACTGATGTGAGATTGCTTCTTGGTTTCTAAGCCTGACTGTGTTGTTACTTTTATTAACCATTTACTACCTGTCTTATCCTGTTTCTTTGGGTAAATAGATAAACTTCCAAATCATTGGAATGGAAAGATGGAAGGATTATGCACCCCTGTTTGTGTTTAAGTTATTACTGATAACCTATATTATTTAATGTTTTACATAGCCAAAAATATTCTTCCAAAAACGTGCATGACTGTTTTATGCAAGGTTTTATATGTTATTGGTTCTAACCAGTGAAAAGCTGCCAAATTTCCCAAATGTGATAATTCTGTACTTTATATTGCCATTTTTATCACAATTTCTTGTTTTGTCAGAGGGTGAAGACAACATAGATGAGGACATGGATGATGACAGACCCGTAAATTCATTAGCGAAACGCCAGCAGCCAGAGCTCCTGAAGATGGTACCGTCCAACACAGCTTCCCTGAATCACCATTCCACTGTTCTGCCTCAGCACATCTCCATTCAACAGAAACAAGTCCCCGCTCCCCACGTACAGCCTCTGCCCAACCAAGCACTGGTCCCGCCTCAGGCCATGATGCCAGCACAGACTCATATTGTGGCTGCTTCCACGGTGCAGTCAACAGTGATAGCCCATACGGCCACCACTCATGCGTCCGTCATCCAGACTCTTAATCATGTCATCCCAGGGCCTCAGACCAAGCACATTGCTCATATTGCACCTTCCACGTCAAGCCCTGTTCAGCTAACCACTGCTGCTCAGCCAATTGGCCACATCACTGTGCACCCAGCTGCCATTAATCATATGACCCATCTCGGCCAGCAGTTACCCATTTACCCCCAATCTGTTGCAGTAAGTCAGCCTATGATGAGCCACATTGCTCACACCATTTCCCACCCACAAGTAAATGGAACCACAAACCTAGGCCAGCCTGCCGTCATGGCAAAGCCAACCGTAGGAGCCCAGGTGGTTCACCATCCTCAATTAGTCGGTCAAACAGTCCTGAACCCGGTGACTATGGTAACAATGCCATCGTTTCCTGTCAGCACTTTGAAGCTAGCTTAAACACTCAACTACTTAAAAAAAATATATAATAATATTAAGAATGAATTAAATAAATTAAGTTATCTACCGGACATCTGAAACTACATACATTCCTTTCAAGTCATGTTCCATGGACGAGCTACACAGACAATTCTTAACAAGATCCATATTGTGATTGGCTTTGGAAAAGGCATCCGTCTTCATTGTATAGGCCTGTCTATTGCAACCCTCAAAGGGCCCTGGAATTTTACCATTCTCATTGTCTCCGTGGCAGCCACTCATTGAAACTTTTTCATTTTGTTTCCCTGATACCAGTAATCAATGAATACAAAATAGGACTTTTAATTCCTACCTGATACTCCATTGACATTTTTATTCAGTTTTCTGTTTTGTCTTTTTAAATGTGTATCTTTGTAACCTACAAATCGATGATCTTTCTAATATAAGAAATTCAGTTGGCAAAGTGACCATGATGTCGGTTCATACCTCCATGGAGGTGACAACTGCAGAATGTACGCACTAACAAGAGAACAACCAATCACCACTTTCCTTTTTTTTAACAGCATAGGCAAAGATGTAACAACGCTCGGCAGGGTCATCTCTCTGCCACTGTTGAGGTGACACATGACATGCACTATTACAACAGAGAAGAGACTAAGGACATTTATGTATAACTGTTCTATAAGTAACTGCATCTGGTGTTGCGTATAGCAACCAATCAGACATTTTGTCCATTTTATAAATTGTAATACAAGTCTGAATCTGGTTACTATGAGCAATACCTCACTTTTCTTTTTTTCTTTTTTTTCTTTTATATAGAATATCCCAACAGCCCTTTCCCCAATGATTTTGGTGTTTTTAAGCACTGGTTACTTATATTTTTAATATATTGGTGCCTTAGTTCTATTACATAATACCCTAATAACCTGAATATATTGCCCTGCTGATAATTACATGTTCCCCAAGATTGCCTTTATTTGACATGTAATTTGGTAACAAACTTATTCACAGCTAGCGTTTATAAATCCTATGTATTATTTCTTATGTTGTTGTTCTGACTGAAAGGCAGACTTAATATTTCTCTCAAGTGTAGTTATAAACCCAGTAAATTTCTGTTAAGTGATTCAGGTCTAACATATAACCTGTATAACACTGCTAGAATGCTAGAACACAATTACACAATTTCTAAATTTTAAAATTAACTTTTCTTCATAACATTTCCAGACATTTCCAAATCGTATTCCTAAATTTCCCATAGATGTCTAACATAAATGTACATCTAAATTTAATATACTTTGGTTAATGTTTTGTTAGCAGCATTCTACCACATACGTCCCATCTCTCACACACCTGCTTTTCTAAGTTATCGTGTTCCCATTTCATTGTGTCAAAAGACAGCCGTATAGATTAGAGGCATCACTTCCATGCCCCATACGTCATCACTTACCAAGATGTTTTTGCGTAATGTACTAATGAGGCATGGCATAGTCACCCAAAGAAAGATAGAGCCTAGCTCTACTACTACGACAAGAATAATTAGATAAAATAATACAGAAAGACTGAAATTCTATTAAGCATTGCCTGATACAAAACAAAAAGAACTTTAATAAATTGTAAACTACAAGCACTGAAAATTCCTCTTTTAATGTGGAAGACCTTTATCATGGAGTTTGTGCCATTACTTTCTATTTTAACTTATTTATTTGTATTATTTTCATTGACAACTAAACTGGTTTTAACTCATGTTTAATAATTTTATCTCCAGATTTTTATATAAACCTCATTTGGGTTCAAATGTGCATTACTGGGCCCATTTTGAGTTGTTAGAATATTAAACTATGTACATAAAGGCATTATTCTCTTGAAATGTTGTAAAAATACAATTAATTAGAGGCTTTGTGTCAAGGCATGAGAGTGTATTACAGTGCACTGCAAATCATTTTATCAGAATTGTGTTAAATGTGAGAAATGTGTTCCTTGGGTTTATTATACCAAATGCAAATTATTTGACTTCATAAATATCTATATTTATAAAAGTTTTTTGAGGTAATCCCTATTTTTTTTTTCTTTTTTACAGTGCGTTATTTTGGGCATATTCTAATTTAAATTCTCCTTAAGGCCACTAAACTTAAAAATAAGTTGGTGAAATATCTAAAAGGCAATGTAATAACAAGTATATAGTCCCATATCTACCATAGCTATAGTTAAAATGTTTGACATTGTATGCGCACATGTAATGACTGTGCAGGCGGTTGTTCTTTGGTCGGCCATTTTAGATTTGTATGCTGGAATGTTGCTTATAGATATATATATTTTATCTACTTGCATTTTAAGATTAATGGCCTTACATCGTATATTTTTCCTGCCTTTTATTGTTCGCAAAGTCACAAAGTCCTAAATGCTCAAGAATGATGCTCTACTAAAATAAAAGCAATACTGTCATTTTTTTTTCTCTCACCAATTCCAGCACCTTGATGCCTGTAAAAAGACCCCAAAAAAAGGCATTAAACAGCTGGAAACAAAAGTAGCGTTGTGGGTTACTTGTGGGTAGATGTCCTTCTGTTTAATTTCTCCTACCATTCCATAGTCTCTTTGAGTCCAATCTAGGTTTGCACATGAGTGTTGTCCCGGTTATTTGGCCTGTACAAGAAACATGAGATGGCTACCTTATATCAATATATTTACTCCAGCAATATAAATTATGAATGCAAGTTAATGCCCCGTACACACGGTTCGATTTGGTCTATTTTTCTATTTGGTTTTGCTACAAACAAAGTCTAATCGAAATCTAACACATTTGATTTTGATTCGATCCCGATGCGTGGCATCAAAATTGAATAGAGAATTAGATGGTGCAGGCAAGAATATATAGTCCAAATCGAATGCGTTTGTCTTGACCTGTGATTCGATCCCGATTGAATAGCAAGGCAATGGCACTATGTGTACACCCCTGAACAGTTATGGTATTTGTCATCATCTTTATGCCAGCTATTCTGAGCAGCAAATGAAGCTGGGCACACAGTACCATTATTTGGCAGATTGTAGCATGTATGCGGGCACATTTATCCAAATGTATTGGTATGTCTGATGCAATATTTTCTCATTTCATTGTGTGGGCCACATTGGGCAGAGTGTGCTCTACCACAGCCAGGTAATGGCAATTTTCCCAGTCCCTTTACATGGGAAGGAACAGAGAATTGCATCCTCCCCAGGGGCTAAGCAGATCTTTTGTGGGTGGCCAAAACACTTTAAGCAATCTCAATTCGTATATCCACAATATCTCCCGAGTTACTGGGGGGATATTTAATTCACCCCATTGAGAGAGATCTCAAGGCTGAATACATACTTGGTGGTCGATCCTATTTGGTGCCAATCATTATAGGGGTGCGAGCAATTTTAAGGGAATTCGGCCCTGCAAAGGGTGCGAGTTTGTCCTGAATCGGGTGCCGTTGCCAGTGTTTAAATGCATGAAAACGGCACTCAAATGGCACCTCACACCCTTCAGACCTAATAGGATCGACCCCTTGGCTCTTTAATATAATAAAGGGTTGTCTGTATATCAGCACCGATATGCAAACCAGACCTGTGCTAGAAACACCACAGCAGACAGCGACACCCCAGGCAGGGAAGAGGAACTGCATGGGTTTTCAAAGTCGGCGGGTGCTAAAATGAACACTAACCATATTCTTTTGATTGGTCTGTTTTTCTAGAGCGCAATACCTGGCAGGTATGACCAGTCTGCTGTTTCTTTTTACCTCGGACATAATTATTTATCAATGAAGAGGATTCTAATTTAGCTGTAGTTAATTAAAAGCAAATCTGTTATCACCTGTAAAGACATAAAAGCTTACAAGTTATATAGCGGGAAAGGAAAATGGTCTAATACACACATAGATTCTGCTGCCCGTGTCCATATCTATATTAGTGGATTTGTGTTTCATCCTCAATTGATGCTTGTAAAGGTGTGGAAAAATGCTTGTGTGCCTGAAACAAGTACCATTGTATTGTATATCATTTCCTTATTTACAAGTAAATGTTTTAATTTTCAGTGATGCCATGTTCCCATGTAACTAGGGTGGCCAGATCAGTCATGTAAATAAAGACACACATGTGATATGCACATACAGGGCACTTTCCCTCATAAGCAGAACTGAGAACCAAGTGTGACCCCCTACAATGACCATCTCTGCCCTTTCCACCACTCCGATCAAGGTGATACATACTTGTCAAACACCATGTACAATCCTGTAGTGCACACTTGAAGGGGGTAGAGGGTTTATAACCAGTGGCAGATTTTTCCTAGTGACTGAAGTTCCCACCACCCCAGTGGCAGCCTGGCAGTGGCTTCCCATTGGAAGGACTAGACAGCCAATCCCAGCAGAAGGTGTGTCTCCACATGGGACTGACAGTCCAGACTTCAGTAAGAAAAGAGTGCTTTCAATGGCAAGCCACTCCCCAGCTATAACGGCAGCCCTATCTGGCTGCTAGGGTCTGCAGCTATGTAGTCCCTAGAAGCCTTCTTGTGCATATGTGTGGGAGCACAATCCTACATTTCAGCCCAGCAGGCCACCTGGGACATCGAAATTGGAGCCACTGCTGTTTATAACCCAGTATACATGCTATATTATTGCACTAAACCCATGTAACACATTTCATGTGTGTCTCCATTTATTTTCTGATCTGTATACTTTACATGTAATACATTCATCTATGCAACTCCTACTGTATATTTCTACAGTATGATATTTGGGACAGTAGGAAATATCTGTACACATCTATTTGATTTTCCGACCACATTGAGGCCTGTAAAGTTTAAAAAAAAATCAAATCTGCATTGTCGAAAACAGCCGCTGGATTGTTGACCATAGCAACCAATTAGATCATGTCTATCATTTCTCTATTGCATCCTAGAAAATAGAAAGGATCTGATTGGTTGCTATGGGCAACATCACCTCACTTCCTTTATAGAAGCTTAAGTATATTTACCACATACAGTAGCATACACCCACATTCAATTTGTGGCTGAACAATTATTTATTTGTAGAGTAAATCCTTTTTGGGATACAAGTTGTAAAAGCAATTTCATTACATGTTGATAATTACCTATTAACTTCAGATCTCAAACTTCTAAACCACAGGAAACCTTTATGCATTAAACCATACAACTGAAGTAACCATTTACCGCCAGTAATTATACCATTATACTCTAGTTGGAAATCCATTTATGAAATCACTATGAAGGTATAAAAAGACCTCAAAGCTTTTGTTATCGATACCAATTATCCAGCTATAGTTTTCATTTACATATGTCTGTGTTAACATATGTAAAACTTTAGGTATTTATTAATAGGTCTAAATATATTTTGTTAAACATTCCTGCACTTGTTACAATCAATGTGATTTTTTTTTATATTTTTTTTTTACTTTGTTATGAAGATGTTCATGAAACAAAACTGTTAATAAATTAGAGAGATCTAAATGAATTTTTGGATGGAGGGAGGGGGAGGTGAATCACTGCTGTGATTTTACAAATGTTTAATTTTCCACTGTCTGTTCAGAGATTATTATGCATACAAAAATAATGAACACTTTATTTATTTAACTCAATTTGCATTTATTTTGACTTTATTACTGTATAGTTTTCAGCATATTTTTTAAAACTTTCCAAATTAATTTATTAGCATTTTTCATAATGTTTGGCTACGGCCAAAACATTTTTTTTTTGTGTGGATGTTTCATCTTATCCCTGCAAAGTACACAAAGTATGGCTGAATTGAAATAGATATTCAAAATATTGTAAATTCAAGCTACAGCTTGTGAATATGTCGTTTACATACTGTGAAGATGTTAGAAAATTAATTCACAAAATAAATGAACTGGTCTTCACACGATTGTAACCCATAGCGACCCCTGTTCCCATACAAAGGCATGTGTTGCCTGGTACTTGGACCTAATCCTTTACATTGTGATAATTTATCAGGTGCAGTTTTGCAAGAGAAAGACCTACAGGTACAACTTCAAGGTTCTACTGGAGATCCACAGCAGATACTACACAATGCTCAAATGTAGGGATGGTAGGTGTTACTTGGTTGAGGCACTTCTGGGTTTAGGCATCATATGTAGCCTCCCTTGAGAGGCAGGCTGCTAATCTCAACAGTGACCCTGGGGAATAAAGGGCAGAAGCACCATTCAAACTTGCTGGTGCTACGTCCTGGAGACCCTGCTGGTTCCCCATTGCTTTCTTCCAGTGTGCATTTGGTCTGGCATCCCCGGACCCGGTTGCTCCTGCTCCAGCTCCTAGTCCACTAGTTGCGGACTTTCTCCATCCAGTTACTCTTCATTATAAGCTGCTTTCTTCCAGTGTGCATTTGATCTGGCATCCCCGGACCCGGTTGCTCCTGCTCCAGCTCCTAGTCCACTAGTTGCGGACTTTCTCCATCCAGTTACTCTTCATTATAAGCCGAGTGGGCCATCCTGAGTTACAGGTTTACGTTATAAGCCAAGTGAGCCATCCTTAGTTACAGTTCTTTGTTATCAGCTGAGTGGGCCATCCTGAGTTGCAGTAGTTCATCATAAGGCCAGTTACATATACCTGTTATCTGCTACCGGCCAGGTTGGCGAGCGTCAGCCGCTGGTAATCCTCATTACTCCAAGGCCCCAGGGGGGACTTCCGTTGGAGGGCCGCGACCTGCTGTGTAGATGCAGTGAAGCCCAAATTCCCTTGCAGGAATCCCTGGTGAACACCGCTATCCAGTTAGACTCCGCGCCTCCGATAGGGAGTTTAGCCAACCTTCCTGGGGTACTCCTTCATGCGAAGACAGTACATTTGGCCGGCTATCCTTTCTCCACCCAGCCCATCTGAACCTGATCCTCAACTACCGGCCGAGATAATAGGCAACATTACAGACAATAATATCGGTTGCATACTCAAAGATAACCAGGTAAACTGAAACTATGTATAGAGCCAAGTCACCTATAAGGCAACAGGTCGAAGTTGACAATATGCAGCTATCAATGGGAAAAATCCAAGCAGTGGTTGAAAGCAAGGGGTCGATGCAGGTGGCAGACTAGGTAGTGTAGTCAGGGCTGGCAAAATAATTCTTCCCTGGTACCCAGTACCCCAGGCTTGTAGCTCCCAAAATATCAAGATCCTTCCCCCACAACAATGATCTTCAACCATCTTCAAACTTTAATGCTCTGTGCACACTGAAGCGATTCCAGCAGCCACTGATCTAGGTATCTATGTCAGCGGTGCTGCAGAAGAGTGATATCGGTCAGGGGCTTGCGGTTGCTGATGAGATTGTCAGATTGAGCTGCATGTACAGACAACTGGGGGTCATTAATGACCAGCAGCTGCAGGCATATTGACTGTGCACACTAGATGATATGTACGCAATATCGTTAGGTTAATAACGCCCAGTGTGTACAAAGCTTTACAACTTGTTTCAACAACAAAACATGAAATGATCTGTGTATTCTTAAGGATATAGGCAGACCAGGGATCAAGTCACTAGATGTCATTTCTTCTAAATCTTAAATGGTACAATAAATATTAATAAAGATGGCAGCTTAATATGTCTGATGGTCTTGAAAGTCACACCATATCAACTTCCTCATTACATAAGTTGGTTGAAAGCAATGCACAAACCGTTTGGAATGGAATAAGATAGTGCTCTGGTAATGAAAAATGATGCTGACGGAATTGAACACCAACCACACAAATAAAGGAGAGACCTAAGAAGCTAAGTGGATCATTGGATGCAAATTCTGCCTATGGGATATATGTTACAAAGACAGATTCAAACCTTCATTTTTACCATTCATTTGTGGATGCAGTAAAGAGGAAATTCACTAATGAGGTAAATGCAATAGGTGGAAGTTGTGAGTATGCTGCAAAGAACAGGACAATATGAGGCCAAGTGCAAAACTGCAAGAGGTCAGTCTGGGAAGTAGACAATATAGCATAGTCGCAAACTGCAGAAGGAAGAGTAGGCATCACGAGGAAGATGTCCATCCAGGCAGAAGGCAGAGTAGGTGTCACAAGGAGGCAGATAAACTATATTGCAATTTATGATGAAAAAAAAAAAAAAACAACTCCAACGTACTGTGACTACCTTTCTTTGTTAAACCTGGCAGAAATTATATTGGAAGCGTTGTCATTAGCAGCTTAAGGACTATTATGATCAACTTTTACACTTACATTAGGATCAGAGCTGACCCCGGCAGTAGGCTTTTTGAGATTTTTTTATTGGTGACCATGTTTGTCACCATTTGCAATCGGTTACAACACACACCTACTGTGCTTCAATTGCGACTTCATGCCCACTTTCTGGACGTCCATTCTAACATAGGAATGGACGTCCAGAATGAGTGTCTAGTTAGATCAGATAAACGCAGATTGAGAATCGTCGCACATGCGCAGTGTTTCAAATTGCATTTAAGACTGACTAAAACAAGGAAGGTATTGATATGTAAGTTGCTCTTTAAAGCAGCTGGTAACAATCCCTTGACCTATCCCTAGATGACATAAATCACATGACTGCAAAAATAAAAACAAATGCCAGCGGTTGAATAGTAAGCACAACAACGATCACCTGCTGTTCCTAACAAGACAACTATTCTAAGGGTGCAGCCTATTAATTTACTGGAGCCACTGACATTGGTATACAGTGATGTCATTAGTATAGGGGTGTGTGTAGGGATAAAGGATAATGTTGGGGTCAGAAAACTGATGCCTGAATCCCAATTGAGGGTTCAGGTAAGTATAATCACTCCCCCCCCCCCCCCCCCACCGCTATCCCTCCCTACCTCCCTGCAGCCTAACCCATTTTCTGCTAGTGCCTGACCCTAACCCCCTACCCTGCTGCCTAAACTTAGCCCCTAACCTTTAGCTCAGCAGACTAACCCTAATTCCTGACTAGTGCCTAAACCTGACACATCCCCCACCTATCGCTACCACTACTACTCCTCCCCCTAGCAGCATGTCACAGCCGGAGGTCCTTCCGGCTGCAGGGGGGGAGGGGGGCCGGGCACAGCCATTGAGCACACCACAGGTATCGCGGGGGGCCTCCGTCACCGCATTGCGATGCTAGTCGCATATGTTAGTACATATGCGCTAGCAGTGGGGCGGCAATGTATTTTAATACATCCTGCCCTCTGCAAGGTGAACTGGTTAGCCTGGGGCTGGAGCCTTTATTTGGAAGAGGGTAAAATTTGTATATGTTCATTTATGGTAATTATTGAAATAAAAAAAAGATAACGCAAGCTGCTCAGTTACGAAGACCACTACAGACTTATTACTTAGTTTGATTTTAGGTAGCCATATCCACTCAGCATATCATGGGTGGGATGCACTAACATCCTCCGCCCCTCTCCACCGTACATCGCCGGCTACTGCAGAAATAATTATCGCATATGCACCAACATATGCAATAATTATTGCTCTTGTGTGAAGAGCTGTCGTTTGCGTTGTGGACGGCGATGTGCGGCAGGTCCCCCCTCCCTGCCTAGACCCTTACTTGTTGCTTGGCCAGGACTGCTCCTCCCTGCACCCGGAAGAGGTGGAGGGAGGAGGAGGTCACTGGTCCGGGCAGCACAGCAGGAGGCTGCACGGACACGGGTGGGGGGGGGGGGGCGGCAGGGGACACAAAGGGAAAGCCATAGGCTTCTATGGGTTTATGCTATCTAGAACTGGTGATGCCCCGGAGTTTTTTTTAAGGCATTTTTTGGTTAGTGCATCTTGCCCCATAAGCGGTTTTCATTTCATTGGAGTTTCTAAAGGTAATGCCCATTTCCTCAGGGCAAGGCTACACTGCAGCCACTGAGTGGGGAGGGGGTGCCACAGGCTGCCTGATTTGCTGCTGACATGACGTTATCCCCATACATTTGATAAGTAGCTGATGTATATAAGCTACTGATGAGGATAGTGCGTGGGCAAGTGATATATGGCATGTGATCCCCTGCTGCTTGGAGGTGGTCCGATTTGGAGATCTTATGTGCAGCACGTATGATCTCCAATGCGCACAGGACCGAGCATTGCATGTTACACACATGCTATTTGGGCCGATTTCACCCAATTTCTTGTCCTGAATCGGGCCCAAATCGAATAGTGTATGGGGCCCTTTAGACACCGTAATCTGATCACTCTATGCACCTCAATGTTTGCCAGACCCTGATGTTGGGTCGTTATGATTTAGAGGTCTTGTTGCCTTACTTATTGAACCTCCCTTGTATAATACTAATAGCTCTCTGCTGCTAAAAGTAATATAATATACTACACCATAATAGTCTAGATTCTATGGGTTTCTGCTTCACATTTTATCCCCCTAATAACTCAAACTCAAGGGGGGAAGCAGAGGAGGTATGATCAACACTATGTGGTTGCAGCCAGTGTCATGGTGTGCCTGTACACCCCCTACACCAGTGTTTTTCAACCACTGTTCCCTGGCACCCTAGTGTGCCATGAGCTGTTCTCAAGTGTGTCCCCAGATCTATAGATGCCCAAACCAGTTTACAGCTACCACCAGTTCAACTGTTAGTTACTGGTCTCTTCTTTTCGTGTAAAGGGCCAATGTATTTTATTTTTGTTACCTGTGGGGACCAGTGTGATTGTTTTTTATATGGGGGGGGTCAATAGGTTTGTTTTTTTTCCTGTGGGGGCCAATGTGTTTTGCCCTGTGGGGATCTCATGGTGTGCCTTGGCAATTTTAAAATCATATTTATAGTCTTCAGATGGTTTGTATGGAGTTCCCAAATAATATTGCGGAGGAAGATGTAAGCAAAGTAAGCTCCGGAGGCGGCTGGTCTGGGCCAAATGGTGATGAAGGTAGCAATGTGGATGCCAAAGTGCCTTATCCACATTGCTACCTTCATCACCATTTGGCCCAGACCAGCCGCCACCGGAGCTTACTTTGCTTACATCTTCCTCCGCAATATTATTTGGGAACTCCATACAAACCATCTGAAGACTCCTGCAGTTACTGCTTTCCTTGCCAAGGATCAATTATCTTCAATTGGACCTTTCCCTGCGGTAAATATATACCTACCTTGAATACTTTATACCGCCGGACATTTATCTGGAAAACACTTATGGCGGTGTACTAGGAATGGACCACCCTACCGAGTAGCCAAATAGGTGCCAAAGCCTTTGCATATGCTTATTAATACTGTGCAATTTTTAATTCTGTGTGTATTAAACCCTGCTAATTTTATCAATTACTGTCTAGCGCTACTATCCTTTCTCTTTTTATACGGAGGATTATCCCTATTTACTCAGTAACCTCTGACATTACAATTTTGACACTCCATAAAGACAGCACCACTATCCTGATCACATGAAATAAAAATTTATACAAGGTGTACATGATATTGGGGCCCCACTTTGAGAGGATAGAAATATCCTTTTTAATTTACTTGTCTGTGTCTTTACCTTGTATGTTTTGTGTCTTTTATTTCGCTACATTTTAACTAGTCATTGAGTAAAGGTTACATTTTATGTGTTTTTCTTTGGGTGCACCACACAGGGCCTTATTCGAGTTCACTCTTTCAGACAAAATCCTTCTTAGATGGACAAAACCATGTGCACTGCAGGGGGGCAGATGTAACTTGTGCAGATCTAATTAGATTTGGGTGGGGTTTTACTTCAAAGTGAGATCTATATTGCAGTGTTAAAATAAAGCAGCCAGTATTTACCCTGCAAAGAATCACCAAATCTATTTCTATCTGCACAAGTTACATCTGCCCCCCCTGCAGTGCACATGGTTTTGTCCATCTAAGAAGGATTTTGTCAGAAAGAGTGAACTCGAATAAGGCCCACAGAGACATTTCTTTCTGTATCATTTTGTGCTGGGAGAGATGATACTAGCATTCGTGTGGTTAATGTCTCCTCATGGTGTCTCTCCGCTGATGTGATTATGGCCCTTATTCTGGTTCACTCGCAAAGGCAAATATCTTCTCAAATGGGCAAAACCATGTGCACTGCAGGTGGGGCAGATGTAACTTGTGCAAAGAGAATTAGATTTGAGTGGATTTTTACTTCAAGGTGAGATCTATATTGCAGTGTAACAATAAAGCAATCAGTATTTTACCTGAACAGAAACAAAATAACTCACCCATATCTTAATCTCTCTGCACAAGTTACATCTGCCCCACCTGCAGTGCACATGGTTTTGTCTATTTGAGAAGAAATTTGCCTTTGCGAGTGAACCAGAATAAGGGCCTATGTCAGCAACAGTGAGGGGGTTAGACAAAGAAGCAACTTCAGATGCATTGATCAATAAGGAGGTGTGTTGTGTGCATACTTTAACCCCTTCCCGACAATTGACGTACATTTACGTCATGGTCGGGAAGTACTTCCCGACACATGGCGTAAATGTACGTCATGGCATTTAACTGTCACCGCGTCTATAGACGCGGTGACAGTTTCAACATGTCTGCTGTCCCTGACAGCAGACATGTCCGTGCATGCCCAGGGGGGGCTGCGATGCCGCCCCCCCGTCGGCGATCGCTGTGATTGGCTGTTCAGTGTGAACAGCCAATTACAGCGTTTTCTGTGTCACCGGCGAATAACGTTCGCCGGTGACACGCGATCGGAGGTGATTGGTGCTGTAAAGTACAGCACCAATCACCGCGGGGTGTAAGGGTGACACTGGTGTCACCCCACCTCACCCCGCCCGCCCCCAAAGGCCGTGATTGGTCCGTCGGACCGACGGACCAATCACAGCCATGGAGGGGGGTTTAAACTAACGGTGACTGCACTGCAGACGCCATTCCGGTCTGGAATTGCGTGCAGTGCGGTCACCGTGCCTAGCTGCCGCGATATACTGACCAGAACCTTGCAAAATACTTACCTGATCCTTGCAAATATCTTGCCTGCTTCATCACTGCTTGTAGTGTGCTGGATGCTTCCTGGATCCTGTTACTTGTGACTTCCTGTGTTGTGTACTTGTGCTGCTGCAGTGTAATAGCGTTAGTTAGATAGAGAGAGATAGAGAGAGAGAGATAGTGTCAGAGAGTGCTATATTTTGTGCTGCTGCAGTGTGATATAGTTATAGAGAGAGAGATAGAGAGAGATAGAGAGAGAGAGAGATAGAGAGGCCTAGTGACAGAGAGTGCTATATTTTGTGCTGCTGCAGTGTGATAGTTATAGATAGAGAGATAGAGAGAGATAGAGATAGTGACAGATTGTGCTATATATTTTTTATATTTTTTATATAACTGACTGCTGCCCCCCCTTTTGTGCTGATCAGTATAAATTAACTGATCAGCAACTTTTTGGGGGCGCAGGTTTTTTTTTATATATATATATACCTGTCACTGCTGCTGCTGCAGTGTCATAGAGTGTTAGATAGTGAGAGATAGAGAGATAGAGAGAGATAGTGACAGAGAGTGATAGAGAGTGCTAAATTTTGTGTCTGCTGCCCCCGCCTTTTGTGCTGATCACTATATCTGAGGTGATCAGCAACTTTTTGGGGGTGCAGAGGTTTTTTTTTTTTTATATATACCTGCCAGTTGCACTGTCAGTTGCACCAAAGGTTGTGCACCTGCTGCCCCTCACTGGTAATCAGTGTCGCATCACTGATCACCTTTTTTTTTTTTTTGTGTGCTGTGGGGTCTTTTTTTAATTTTTTTTTTACACACACTGTGATTTTGTGGGTGTCCTGTGGCCGCTGTGCGCTGATCAGTGACGTACATCACTGATCATCTTTTTCGGCACAGGGTTGATCTATTTTTTTTTTTTTTTGATCAAATTCCTGTTGCCTTTGAGCGCTGTTCAGTGACGGACGTTACTGACCAACATCTGTGCTCAATTTTTGGCGCAGGACCTTTTTTTTTTTTTTTTTTAACCCCTTCAATTTTTTTTTTTTTTAACCCCTTCATTTTTTTTTTTTTGTATAAAGTATTTTTTTTTTCTGCACTACATACACACTACACACTACATACCCCCCTGGTTGAAATAAAGTTTGTACCTCCCCCTACACTATACACGTGTTGAAACATTTCACTACCAGTAACACAAAAATAAAAATGGCATCCCAAATGTCATCCCAAATGTCATCCCAAATGTCATCCCAGTCATCCAGAAGAATGTATTCAGTGGAGGAGGCATATGCCATGCTTGCTTCTGACTCTGACACAGCCAGTGATGCAAGCGGGGAATTTGAAGGATTCGCCTTAAGCTCCTCTTCCTCCTCTGCTGATGAGGGACCCCCTCAAAGACGCCCCCGTAGAGCAGCTGAGACCCCCCCCCCAATAATTGATCTCGTATGGACCCCACCACCAGACAATTTTGAGCCCCAGGTTCCTGAGTTTTTGGCCATGCCAGGAATCCAATTTGATTCCACAGGTCTCAGAGAAATTGACTTTTTCAAATTATTTTTCTCTGATGATTTTATAAATTTAATGGTGGACCAAACTAATTTATATGCCCAGCAGTTTATTGCTCAAAACCCCACGTCATCATTTGCTAGGTGGACCCCTGTAGATGCAGTAGAGATGATGACGTTTTGGGGTCTGGTGTTTCATATGGGCATAGTAAAAAAGCCAGAAATTAGGCAATATTGGAGTACAGATGTTCTGTACAGCACCCCATTTTACCGTATGGCCATGCCCCGGGCTCGATTTGAGACGATCCTTAAATTTTTGCATTACAACGATAATGCACAGTGCCCACCCAGAGATGATCCCACCTTTGACCGGCTATTCAAAGTCAGGCCGGTCATTGATCATTTCAGTGCCAAATTTGAAGACATGTACATCCCAGATAAATTCATTTGCATAGACGAGTCCCTTATACATTTTAAAGGAAGGGTAAAATTCCGCCAGTACCTTCCCAGTAAGAGGGCAAGGTATGGCATAAAAATGTATAAGCTGTGTGAAAGCACCTCAGGGTACACTCACAGGTTTAGGGTATATGAAGGGAAGGATTCAAGAATTGAACCGCCAGAATGCCCCCCCTCCCTCGTAGGTGTTAGTGGAAAAATTGTCTGGGATTTAGTGCACCCCTTCCTGGATAAAGGTTATCACCTCTATGTGGATAACTTTTACACCAGCATCCCCCTGTTTAAGGCCCTTGGTTCAAGAGGTACAGCAGCTTGCGGTACTGTGCGCAAGAACCAAAGAGGCCTCCCAAAAACGCACATTGCCCAAGTAATGAGAAGGGGTGAAAGCAGGGGAATATGCACCGAAAATATGTTGTTGGTCAAATATAAGGACAAGAGGGATGTCCTTATACTGACAACAATTCACGGAGACAGTACCACCTCCGTCCCTGTACGAGGTACCAGTACCCACACCTCAAAACCTAATTGTATCCTGGATTACAATAGGTACATGGGCGGAGTGGATCTTTCAGATCAGGTACTGAAGCCGTACAGTGCCCTGCGGAAAACAAAAATCTGGTACAAGAAGCTGGCCGTGTATATCATACAGATGGCACTGTATAACGCTTACGTGCTATTCCGTTCTACCGGCCAGAGGGGGACATTTATGCACTTTCAAGAGGAAGTCATAAAGGGCCTAATATTTGGGAACCAGCAGGCAGAGGGCCCCAGTACTTCTAGTACTGGCCCCCGTATTGTACCAGGGCAGCATTTTCCTGATGAAATCCCCTCCACTGGAAAAAAGGGCAGGACACAAAAAAGGTGCAAAGTTTGCTATAAAAAGGGAATAAGAAAGCAAACTATTTTCCAGTGTGACACTTGCCCCGACAAACCCGGCCTATGTATAAAGGAGTGTTTTAAAATATACCACACATCTATGGATTATTAGGTTCATAATTTCACCGTGCTTCGGGGGTCTTGCTAATGCCACATAGCACCCACCATTCATTCCACCAGAATCTGAGCCGCAAAATCCAAAAATCACTCCTTCCCTTCTGAGTCCTGCCATGCACCCAACTGGTATTTTTTGGTCACATGTGAGGCATTGCCGTACTCGGGAGAAATTGGGGCACAGATTTTGGGGTGCTTTTTCTCCTTCATACCTTCTGAAAATGAAAAATTTTGAGCCAGAACTGCATTTTTGTGTAAAAAAATGTAATTTTTCATTTTCACTGCCCACTTGTATCAAAATTGGTGAAACCCCTGGGGGTTTGAAATGTACACTATACCCCTAGATGAATTCCCTGAGGGGTGTAGTTTGCAAAATGGGGTCACTTGTGGGGGGGTTCCACTGTATTGGTGCTTTGGGGGTCTTGCTAATGCGACATAGCACCCACCATCATTCCACCAGAATTTGTGCTGCAAAATCCAAATATCACTCCTTCCCTTCTGAGTCCTGCCACTTTTTGGTCACACATGAGGCATTGCCGTACTCGGGAGAAATTGGGGCACAGATTCTGGGGTGCTTTGTCTCCTTCATTCCTTCTGAAAATGAAAAATTTTGAGCCAGAACTGCATTTTTGTGTAAAAAAATGTAATTTTTCATTTTCACTGCCCACTTGTATCAAAATTGGTGAAACCCCTGGGGGTTTGAAATGTACACTATACCCCTAGATGAATTCCCTGAGGGGTGTAGTTTGCAAAATGGGGTCACTTGTGGGGGGGTTCCACTGTATTGGTGCTTTGGGGGTCTTGCTAATGCGACATAGCACCCACCATCATTCCACCAGAATTTGTGCTGCAAAATCCAAATATCACTCCTTCCCTTCTGAGTCCTGCCACTTTTTGGTCACACATGAGGCATTGCCGTACTCGGGAGAAATTGGGGCACAGATTTTGGGGTGCTTTGTCTCCTTCATTCCTTCTGAAAATGAAAAATTTTGAGCCAGAACTGCATTTTTGTGTAAAAAAATGTAATTTTTCATTTTCACTGCCCACTTGTATCAAAATTGGTGAAACCCCTGGGGGTTTGAAATGTACACTATACCCCTAGATGAATTCCCTGAGGGGTGTACTTTGCAAAATGGGGTGACTTGTGGGGGGGTTCCACTGTATTGGTGCAACATAGCACCCACCATTCATTCCACCAAAATCTGTGCTGCAAAATCCAAAAATCACTCCTTCCCTTCTGAGTCCTGCCATGCACCCAACTGGTATTTTTTGGTCACATGTGAGGCATTGCCGTACTCAGGAGAAGTTGGGGCACAGATTTTGGGGTGCTTTTTCTCCTTCATACCTTCTGAAAATGAAAAATTTTGAGCCAGAACTGCATTTTTGTGTAAAAAAATGTAATTTTTCATTTTCACTGCCCAGTTGTATCAAAATTGGTGAAACCCCTGGGGGTTTGAAATGTACACTATACCCCTAGATGAATTCCCTGAGGGGTGTAGTTTGCAAAATGGGGTCACTTGTGGGGGGGTTCCACTGTATTGGTGCTTGGGGGGTCTTGCTAATGCGACATAGCACCCACCAAAATTCCACCAGAATCTGAGCTGCAAAATCCAAAAATCACTCCTTCCCTTCTGAGTCCTGCCATGCACCCAAATGGTATTTTTTGGTCACATGTGAGGCATTGCCGAACTCGGGAGAAATTGGGGCACAGATTTTGGGGTGCTTTTTCTCCTTCATACCTTCTGAAAATGAAAAATTTTGAGCCAGAACTGCATTTTTGTGTAAAAAATGTAATTTTTCATTTTCACTGCCCACTTGTATCAAAATTGGTGAAACCCCTGGGGGTTTGAAATGTACACTATACCCCTAGATGAATTCCCTGAGGGGTGTAGTTTGCAAAATGGGGTCACTTGTGGGGGGGTTCCACTGTATTGGTGCTTGGGGGGTCTTGCTAATGCGACATAGCACCCACCAAAATTCCACCAGAATCTGAGCTGCAAAATCCAAAAATCACTCCTTCCCTTCTGAGTCCTGCCATGCACCCAACTGGTATTTTTTGGTCACATGTGAGGCATTGCCGTACTCGGGAGAAATTGGGGCACATATTTTGGGGTGCTTTTTCTCCTTCATACCTTCTGAAAATGAAAAATTTTGAGCCAGAACTGCATTTTTGTGTAAAAAAATGTAATTTTTCATTTTCACTGCCCACTTGTATCAAAATTGGTGAAACCCCTGGGGGTTTGAAATGTACACTATACCCCTAGATGAATTCCCTGAGGGGTGTACTTTGCAAAATGGGGTGACTTGTGGGGGGGTTCCACTGTATTGGTGCAACATAGCACCCACCATTCATTCCACCAAAATCTGTGCTGCAAAATCCAAAAATCACTCCTTCCCTTCTGAGTCCTGCCATGCACCCAACTGGTATTTTTTGGTCACATGTGAGGCATTGCCGTACTCGGGAGAAATTGGGGCACAGATTTTGGGGTGCTTTTTCTCCTTCATACCTTCTGAAAATGAAAAATTTTGAGCCAGAACTGCATTTTTGTGTAAAAAAATGTAATTTTTCATTTTCACTGCCCACTTGTATCAAAATTGGTGAAACCCCTGGGGGTTTGAAATGTACACTATACCCCTAGATGAATTCCCTGAGGGGTGTAGTTTGCAAAATGGGGTCACTTGTAGGGGGGTTCCACTGTATTGGTGCTTGGGGGGTCTTGCTAATGCGACATAGCACCCACCAAAAATCCACCAGAATCTGAGCTTCAAAATCCAAAAATCACTCCTTCCCTTCTGAGTCCTGCCATGCACCCAAATGGTATTTTTTGGTCACATGTGAGGCATTGCCGTACTCGGGAGAAATTGGGGCACAGATTTTGGGGTGCTTTTTCTCCTTCATACCTTCTGAAAATGAAAAATTTTGAGCCAGAACTGCATTTTTGTGTAAAAAATGTAATTTTTCATTTTCACTGCCCACTTGTATCAAAATTGGTGAAACCCCTGGGGGTTTGAAATGTACACTATACCCCTAGATGAATTCCCTGAGGGGTGTAGTTTGCAAAATGGGGTCACTTGTGGGGGGGTTCCACTGTATTGGTGCTTGGGGGGTCTTGCTAATGCGACATAGCACCCACCAAAATTCAACCAGAATCTGAGCTGCAAAATCCAAAAATCACTCCTTCCCTTCTGAGTCCTGCCATGCACCCAACTGGTATTTTTTGGTCACATGTGAGGCATTGCCGTACTCGGGAGAAATTGGGGCACATATTTTGGGGTGCTTTTTCTCCTTCATACCTTCTGAAAATGAAAAATTTTGAGCCAGAACTGCATTTTTGTGTAAAAAAATGTAATTTTTCATTTTCACTGCCCACTTGTATCAAAATTGGTGAAACCCCTGGGGGTTTGAAATGTACACTATACCCCTAGATGAATTCCCTGAGGGGTGTACTTTGCAAAATGGGGTGACTTGTGGGGGGGTTCCACTGTATTGGTGCAACATAGCACCCACCATTCATTCCACCAAAATCTGTGCTGCAAAATCCAAAAATCACTCCTTCCCTTCTGAGTCCTGCCATGCACCCAACTGGTATTTTTTGGTCACATGTGAGGCATTGCCGTACTCGGGAGAAATTGGGGCACAGATTTTGGGGTGCTTTTTCTCCTTCATACCTTCTGAAAATGAAAAATTTTGAGCCAGAACTGCATTTTTGTGTAAAAAAATGTAATTTTTCATTTTCACTGCCCACTTGTATCAAAATTGGTGAAACCCCTGGGGGTTTGAAATGTACACTATACCCCTAGATGAATTCCCTGAGGGGTGTAGTTTGCAAAATGGGGTCACTTGTGGGGGGGTTCCACTGTATTGGTGCTTGGGGGGTCTTGCTAATGCGACATAGCACCCACCAAAATTCCACCAGAATCTGAGCTGCAAAATCCAAAAATCACTCCTTCCCTTCTGAGTCCTGCCATGCACCCAAATGGTATTTTTTGGTCACATGTGAGGCATTGCCGAACTCGGGAGAAATTGGGGCACAGATTTTGGGGTGCTTTTTCTCCTTCATACCTTCTGAAAATGAAAAATTTTGAGCCAGAACTGCATTTTTGTGTAAAAAATGTAATTTTTCATTTTCACTGCCCACTTGTATCAAAATTGGTGAAACCCCTGGGGGTTTGAAATGTACACTATACCCCTAGATGAATTCCCTGAGGGGTGTAGTTTGCAAAATGGGGTCACTTGTGGGGGGGTTCCACTGTATTGGTGCTTGGGGGGTCTTGCTAATGCGACATAGCACCCACCAAAATTCCACCAGAATCTGAGCTGCAAAATCCAAAAATCACTCCTTCCCTTCTGAGTCCTGCCATGCACCCAACTGGTATTTTTTGGTCACATGTGAGGCATTGCCGTACTCGGGAGAAATTGGGGCACATATTTTGGGGTGCTTTTTCTCCTTCATACCTTCTGAAAATGAAAAATTTTGAGCCAGAACTGCATTTTTGTGTAAAAAAATGTAATTTTTCATTTTCACTGCCCACTTGTATCAAAATTGGTGAAACCCCTGGGGGTTTGAAATGTACACTATACCCCTAGATGAATTCCCTGAGGGGTGTACTTTGCAAAATGGGGTGACTTGTGGGGGGGTTCCACTGTATTGGTGCAACATAGCACCCACCATTCATTCCACCAAAATCTGTGCTGCAAAATCCAAAAATCACTCCTTCCCTTCTGAGTCCTGCCATGCACCCAACTGGTATTTTTTGGTCACATGTGAGGCATTGCCGTACTCGGGAGAAATTGGGGCACAGATTTTGGGGTGCTTTTTCGGTACTTGTGAGTTATCCGGGCGCCCGATGTGGTCATCGCATGCCATTATAATAAGGCATACGATGCGATGCGATGCGACGCGTTTTACCATCGCGTCGCATGGCGTCTTATCGTATGCTTATTGTATGGTATGCGATGCGACGCGACGCGATGTTTACAGTTCCCGCCCATTTTTAAACCCGCCCTCTGGCACATCTGGCAGAAATTCAGTGTGAGGTAGTTTCCAGAGGAGAGAGCAAGTGATATTCAGAGAGAGAAAGTGTTGTACAGCGTTGGAGTATATTTGTGAGGTGAATTTGTGGACATTTGCCCCAATATTGCCCCATTTGGTCCCTTACACCTGCCCCATTTTGGCCCTTACCCCATTAGTCCCAAAATGGCTTTGGTTGATGGCATTTTCAGCCTCCCAAAAACCGAGGAAGAGACAGTCGTCTTCCTGCAGGAGAAAGGGCTGCTCCCATCGACTGCCACATGCCCAAATGGCCACCCTATGCGCCTGTCCCTGAAAGAGCGCAAATGGCGCTGCTACATTAAAAGCTGCAGCAAAAAACAGAGTCTACGGGCCTCCCTATTCTATCCTGGGTGCAGGCTCCCCTTCATGACTATCCTGCGCTTCATCTGGTGCTGGTGCGATGAACTAACGTCAATCGAGTTCTGCGCTAAGAATTTGAAGCTCTGTAACAAAAGCACCATTTTCTATAACGCCTTGATGCGGGAGGCATGCCAATGTGACTTGCTGGCACAGCCTCAACGGCAGATTGGAGGCCCAGGGCAAATGGTGGAGGTCGATGAAACACTATTTGTGAAGCGGAAAGCCAATGTTGGCAGAATCCTCCCACAGCAGTGGGTGTTCGGAGGAGTGTGCCGGGAGACAGGGGACTGTTTCATGGTCGCGGTTGCCCAGCGAGATGCACCCACTCTCCTCGGTGCAATTGTGGAACACGTGGCACCTGGCAGCACCATCGTCAGTGATTGCTGGCGCGCCTACCAAACGACTGAACTGGAGCGGGCTGGGTACAGCCACTTGCGGGTGAATCACCGGTACAATTTTGTAGACCCGGACACGGGTGCACACACCCAGAACATTGAGAGACTGTGGGGTTGTGCAAAATGGCGCAACAAACGCCAGCGGGGCACAGCCCGCCATCACCTGGATTCATACATGCAGGAGTTCGTCTGGCGAAAGTGCCTGGCGGGAGACAGTGCATTTGAGCGCATTCTGCATGCGCTGACATTACTTGATAAATAATGATGTTGATTGATTATTGTGTGCTTTCTGATTGTTTGTTATTCTAATTTATTCCCTTAATATGTTAATTACACAGTTATTCCCTTTAATTCAGTTGTCCTTAATGTGTCAGATATGAATGATATTGATGAATGATATTGGATGCTCACAGCCACTCCACTATCAACGTGAACCCGAAGCGTGGCGAGCGCAGCGAGCCCGCGAGGGGCGGCGGTACGCGTCCTACGACCTTTTCATGCCCCCACTATCCACGTCGGCGTGGAGTTGAGAATAGAATAGTGTGGCGAGCGCAGCGAGCCACCGAGCCCGAAGCGCAGCGAGCCCCGCGAGGGGACACGGATACCTTCACAGGTAAGCGCGTCCCTTCGCGGGCTTCCCAGGTGTCCATGGCGACGTGGACACCTGGGAAGCCCGCGAAGGGACGCGCTTACCTGTGAAGGTATCAGTGTCCCCTCGCGGGGCTCGCTGCGCTCGCCACGCTTCGGGCTCGGTGGCTCGCTGCGCTCGCCACACTATTCTATTTTCAACTCCACGCCGACGTGGATAGTGGGGGCATGAAAAGGTCGTAGGACGCGTACCGCCGCCCCTCGCGGGCTCGCTGCGCTCGCCACGCTTCGGGTTCACGTTGATAGTGGAGTGGCGTTCACAATGGGGGTGGGACTGACATTGTGTCACTTTTTGTGACACTTTCTGGGGGTTTTGCACTGCTAAAATCGGGTGCGATCGCATCGCATCGCATGCCATGTGGTTAACATGCGATGCGACGTGATCACTTTACATGGTACCCGATGTAAAATCGGGTTCGGGTGGTCATCTCGTCGCGTCGCATCGCATGCCATTTGGTTAACATACGATGCGACGCGATGCGAAATCGGGTTCGGGTGGTCATCTCGTCGCGTCGCATCGCATGCCATTTGGTTAACATACGATGCCATGCGATGCGACGCGATGCGTATACGACCAAAAATCGGGCGCCCGGATAACTCACAAGTACCGCTTTTTCTCCTTCATACCTTCTGAAAATGAAAAATTTTGAGCCAGAACTGCATTTTTGTGTAAAAAAATGTAATTTTTCATTTTCACTGCCCACTTGTATCAAAATTGGTGAAACCCCTGGGGGTTTGAAATGTACACTATACCCCTAGATGAATTCCCTGAGGGGTGTAGTTTGCAAAATGGGGTCACTTGTGGGGGGGTTCCACTGTATTGGTGCTTGGGGGGTCTTGCTAATGCGACATAGCACCCACCAAAAATCCACCAGAATCTGAGCTGCAAAATCCAAAAATCACTCCTTCCCTTCTGAGTCCTGCCATGCACCCAAATGGTATTTTTTGGTCACATGTGAGGCATTGCCGTACTCGGGAGAAATTGGGGCACAGATTTTGGGGTGCTTTTTCTCCTTCATACCTTCTGAAAACGAAAAATTTTGAGCCAGAACTGCATTTTTGTGTAAAAAATGTAATTTTTCATTTTCACTGCCCACTTGTATCAAAATTGGTGAAACCCCTGGGGGTTTGAAATGTACACTATACCCCTAGATGAATTCCCTGAGGGGTGTAGTTTGCAAAATGGGGTCACTTGTGGGGGGGTTCCGCTGTATTGGTGCTTGGGGGGTCTTGCTAATGCGACATAGCACCCACCAAAATTCAACCAGAATCTGAGCTGCAAAATCCAAAAATCACTCCTTCCCTTCTGAGTCCTGCCATGCACCCAACTGGTATTTTTTGGTCACATGTGAGGCATTGCCGTACTCGGGAGAAATTGGGGCACATATTTTGGGGTGCTTTTTCTCCTTCATACCTTCTGAAAATGAAAAATTTTGAGCCAGAACTGCATTTTTGTGTAAAAAAATGTAATTTTTCATTTTCACTGCCCACTTGTATCAAAATTGGTGAAACCCCTGGGGGTTTGAAATGTACACTATACCCCTAGATGAATTCCCTGAGGGGTGTAGTTTGCAAAATGGGGTCACTTGTGGGGGGGTTCCACTGTATTGGTGCTTGGGGGGGTCTTGCTAATGCGACATAGCACCCACCAAAATTCCACCAGAATCTGAGCTGCAAAATCCAAAAATCACTCCTTCCCTTCTGAGTCCTGCCATGCACCCAAATGGTATTTTTTGGTCACATGTGAGGCATTGCCGTACTCGGGAGAAATTGGGGCACAGATTTTGGGGTGCTTTGTCTCCTTCATACCTTCTGAAAATGACAAATTTGGAGCCAGAACTGCATTTTTGTGTAAAAAAAATAATTTTTCATTTTCACTGCCCAGTTGTACCACAATTGGTGAAACCCCTGGGGGTTTAAAATGTACACTATACCCCTAGATGAATTCCCTGAGGGGTGTAGTTTGCAAAATGGGGTCACTTGTGGGGGGGTTCCTAACTTTTAGCATCTTATGGTGCCTAGAAACCTACATGGTGCCTAAAAAATAATCTCATAAAAAGGAGGCTCCAAAATCAAGTAGGTGCTCCTTCTATTATGAAGCCTGTGGTTTGGTCAACGTGCACACTAGGGCCACATATAGGATATTTATGAAAACAAAAGAATTGGGGGAATCAATTTTTAGTCACATTTCTCTAGTAAAATGTACTGTGTTCCTTAGAAAAATGTATTAAAATTGCAAATCTGCAAAAAAAATGAAATTTTGAAATTTCACCTACACTTTGTTTTAATTCCTGTGAAACACCTAAAGGGTTAACAAACTTCCAAAATGCTGTTTTGAATACTGTGAGGGGTGCAGTTTTTGAAATGGTATCATTTATGGGGGTGTCTCACATACAAGTCCCTCAAAGTCACATCAGAACTGAACTGGTCCCTAAAAAAATCAGTGTTTGAAATTTTCTTGAAAATTTGAGAATTTGCTATTCATATTGTAAGCCTCCTAGTGTCCAAAAAAATTAAAAGGAAGTTGAAATAATGATGTCAACATAAAGTAGACATATGGTCTATGTTAGTTATTAACTATTTTGAGTGGTATGATTATTTGTCTCACAAGCAGAAAATTTAACATTTTGCAAATTGCTAAATTTTCCATTTTTTTACGACATTTTGGTATTTTTCACAAAAAAACACAGACTGTATCGACCCAAATTTACCACTAATTTGAAGTACAATGTGTCACGAAAAAACAATCTCAAAATCACTGGGATAAGTAAAAGCAAAAAAAAGTTATCCCCACTTAAGTGATACCTGTCAGATTTGAAAAAAAGGGCTCTGTCAGGAAGGCAAAAACTGGCTCTGTCAGGAAGGGGTTAAACTGGGGGTGTGACAATACTATGGGGCTTATTACAAACAGGCTCAGAAAGTACAATTGAATGTGCTGTACACATGGGGCATTACTATGGGGAATAAAATGAACGAGGGCAGGTCTATGCCTAAAGTTGTGGGTGGTTACAATATCAAGGGTTACAATATCAATGCATCTCTTCTACTTCAAAGCTATGGACTTTTTTCCTTACATTTCTAAGCTGTGTCGGGGAATTTGTTCATTCAGCAATTTCAGGGCATCAACAGAAGACACAGGGATAGCTGAGCTTACTAGCTAGCGCCGCAGACACCCCCACTCAAACAGAATTTCCGCTGCGCATTGTCTTTTGATTTTAGCTGCACAACCCAGATTGAGCTCATGTTTATTATAACATGATATTTTTGAAGCAGGACAGGGAATTTTTAGGGAAGGGAGATTCCTGGCGAGAACAAGAAAGATATTGTTTATTTTTATTGCACAAGGTTGAAAGCTAGCTTTACAACAGGACTCCCCTATCATAAAGAATACATCCTTTGAAACAAGATATGCTAAATAACAAAGAATTTGAAATGGTATAATAGTAGACAAAGTAAGGGGAAGCACAATTTAGATCTGTGATTCCCGACTACGTTCCTCAAGACAAGACATTCGATGGTCGATGATTTTCTACAGTGCACGCAGATCTAAAGGTGCCTACACACTAGAAAGATCTGCGATCATAAGATGTGCACATAAATTAGCCTTCATCTTTTGCCTGTCCTGGACAAAAGCGCACATCTTTACCAAAGATTTTTCTTAAGATCCTGTGTGCGTTCCTATGGATCTTTTGTTAAATCTTCTGATCTTTCATGCAGCACGAAAGATTAGAAGATTTAGCAAAAGATTCACGGGTGCACGCATCGGACCGAAATCGGCCGATTATCGGTAAGAATCGGTCGATATATCGGACGAATTATCGGAAATTGGCCAAAAAAATCGTTCTAGTGTGTGGGCACCTAAGACGCTCTCTGGTGACTAATATCTTCAGGCTCCCTGTACAGGAAGAGGGCTGGCAGCTGAGATCCACAGATGTCAGCTGCCCACCCCCCACACCCACGTCATCAGCAAACCGCCAATGAAACGCTGGGCATAGGGACCCTGCGCATGTGCAGATGGAAAACACCGCTCAGCGAATCATTCAGGATGACCCCTCTAAGCTGTAATGTGTATTGAATTGTGGCACTCCTTTTACCTGTACTTATCTTTGTTATTTATTTACTGTAATGTTACGTTTTGTCTCCCTGTACAGTTACCTTGTACGGTGCTGTGAAATACTTGTGGCACCTTAGAAATAAAATATAATAATAATAATAAATATATGGGCAATTATTAACATAAGACTGTTGGGACCCTACCAGAACCGGATTTTTGCTAGACAATTTAGGCACCTGCCTGGGGAGCTGCAGGTCCCAAAGAGCCCCATAAAACCTGGCCCCAGAGGAGCATGGCGTGACTACCACATGATGTCATGACATCACATGGACCTGCCAGCACTCCCAAAGTCACTTTCTCTGGTTTCATCTGCTGTATGTGGGTAACCAGCTTACTTGGCCTAGAACCTGATTCAGATTTGTACCCAATGCTGATGTTCACGCAGCTGCGCATTTATCTGCACATGTCAAGGTACTCTATCGATGCTGGCTGCAATCATCAGCAAAATTATAGTGCTATGGATTGGTTGAGGAAGGATGGTCTCCAAAACCAGTATCTTATCTGGGGCCCCATAAGTTCTAAACCCGCCTCTGGACACTACAGTTCATTCAGATAAACAGATATCCTTCACAGAAGGAGGACTGAGTTAGACAGAGCAGTGTGTGTGTGTGATCTGTATCTGAGGCAGGGGCGGAACTACTGCCGGTGCAGCCAGTGCAGTGCACAAGACCCCAAGGAGTTAATGGGGCCCGCTGTCGACAGCAGTTCTGTCTCTGCCCGGCCCTGGAACTGGCTCCCGACTCCAGTGAGCGAGAGCAGAAGGAAAACCGGCACTGGTTTGAATATGCACGCTGCAGCAGAGCCGGCATCTGCTGCGCAAGGGAGCCAGTGGGCGGTGCAGCATGAGGCCTGGCAGCGGCAATGTGGGAGAAGCAGATCTGCGGCATCATGATCGAAGTGACCTGGAGGCCCCTCCACTGTGGCAATGTAGGATGCCCAGCAGAAGTTAGGGGGAGAAGGAGACCTGCGGCAGAGCATGAGGCCCGATGGCATCAATCAAACGGGGAAGGAGACCCAGCAACGGAGCAGGCGGCCTGTCGACTGTGGTCAGCTGGGGAGCAGGAGGCCCGGCTGCTGCAGTACAGTAGGCTCGGTGGCTGTGGTGATCAGCGGGGGAGCAGATCTCGGTATCAGGAGGAGCTGAAGGGTTTATAATCTTGGTGAGGGAATAGAGCAAGGTACCGGAAGGAGGGGGGTGCGGAAGGGGTTAATTATGCTCTCCCCCTACTCCCTGTTTTCCCCACCCCTCCATTTCCCCTCCATACACCTCTCTCCTCTTTTTCTCTCTCCCGCTGCCTCTTTATTTCTCTTCTCACCCCAGTCTCTCACCCCTTTTTTCTCCATCCTGTGCTTCCCATCTAATCCTTTTCTCATCCTCCTCTCTCCTCTGCTTCTCTTCTTCTCTCCATGTACTCTTTTTTTCTCAACCCTTTCTCACCAATTCATCTCTCTCTCTCTCTCTCTCTCTGCCCCATGTCTCCTCTGTCTCTCTGGTCCTCACACTTCCCCATCTCACTTTATTCTCCCTACCCCTCTACAGGGGGGGGGGGGGGGTGTAGACAATAAAAAAAAAAAAAGGCAAAAAAACTTCAAGAGGGTGCAGGGGATTGCCTTGGGCCTCCCCAAGTTGCAGTGGGACTCCAGTAGGAGACAGTGCGCCAAGGCGCAGGAATAGACCTGGCTCGACCATGTAATCCCCCTGGGAAACGAGCATGTAATTCCCCCAGGAAACAAGCATGTATTCCCCCTGGGCAATGAGCATGTAACTACCCTGACCAATGAGCATGTATCCCCCTGTGGCAAGGAGCATGTAACCCCCTGGCATCGAGCATATAACTCCTGGCAACAAGCATGTAGGTAAGCACACTTTTGTGGCATAATATGTAATGGGCATTATGGTGTTTGGCGTAATGAGCAATAAGGTGTGTGGTATACTATGTAATGGGCATTACGTTGTGTGGTATAATGTGTAATGGGCATTACGCGTGTGGGCATAATGTGTAATGGACTTTAAATTTGAAGTAAACAAAACAAAAAGACACAATGCATTTTTGTGTGTGTGTGTTTTTGCACCTGGGCCCACATCTCGCTTGTTTCGCCTCTGATCTGAGGAGAGTGGCAGAGTGATTTAGCGGGAGGTGCACTAACGCTTACTGCTAGGAATGATATATATATATATATATCATATCTGCTAAAGATGTCAGCACAGATACAAAGATGGTGAAGTGCAGGCTCCAGGATGAGCTAGTGCGCATGGGCGTATAGATGCGCAGCTGCTTCAGGTGGTGTCCAGAAGAAGCCACAGCGCATGACAACAAAACAGATAGCAGGCGCATGTGTAGTTGAAAAAATTAATGACTGCAGACGGACATCGCAGAAGTGTGTCTATACCGCAAAGTGATTGCGGAGATAGAAAGAATAGAGCATACGGCGATGACAAAAAGAATAACGGCGCTTTAAAAATGCAAAAAATATGGCGAAATAACGAACAAATTGTGGGTGATGGTTGGTGCATCTCCGCCTAAATGGTGATTAGTCCTGTCAGGAGAACTCCCGAATGAGGCAGATTAGTAATAGTAATAGACCCTGGGCTGCAGTTCTGACCATGTATGAGAATTGTGTTGATGTCCCAATATTTATGGACTTGACTGTATGTCATACTTGCCTACTTTCAATTTCACCTCTCCGGGAGAAGCCCTGAGAGGCAACACGTCAGGGGGGCGGGAGCAAGGCTGACATCACTTTTCCCCGCCCCCCATGCCGGAAAACTCTGATTCGCGGGCCGCAGAGAGGGGGAGGGGCTTAAATGACGCGAAATGCAGCGATCGTGTCATTTTAGCCCCGCCCCCTCTCAGCGGACCCGCGATTTCAGGTAATTAAACCAGTGGACATACAGATAGTGGTAGATGCTCAAATTAGTTCAGTAATACTATTCAGGTGCATGCAAGGGAGGGGTTAATACTGAGTAAGTATTACCAGAGTATTACTGAGTACTGAGTTAATACTGAGTATTACCAGAATGTGAAAGACTTGCCCACCTTCCGGGGGGGCCGGGAGGCGGACCCGATTTCCGGGAAGCTCCCGGCCATTCCGGGAGGGTAGGCAAGCCTGCTGTATGTATTGCATGGATTCCCTGATAATTGGTAGTACTGTACACCCAGGGCGTCATGCAGCACCTTGGGATAAGCATAAGCCATCCCACACTCTTATTCTCACCCCAAATCCATGTAGAGCTAGCCAATTGGAGTCCAGGGGCATGCTTAGAAAGAGTATGTGCTGGCTTATTCTAATTCCAGTGTGCCACATGGCGCCTGATGCATACAGCATTGCTGAGCATTGCTGATCCCTGTGGGATCCATCAAGCACATATATTATATACATGATAACATGTTTATTAATATGTGCTTGGCAGCAATACCCTCCGCACCACATGGTCGGCTCTGCAGCATCCACCGCCATTGGTCAGCACCAGTATACTCTGATTAAAAATAGACTCAAACATTTATTAGGTACCTAATATGTATTTGGTTTTCGATTAAAGATATTAATGTGTCACATTTGTACTCAATTTCTTGTCAGCTTACACTTAATGCATTCTTGCCTATTATTCCGTGTCCAGGACACTCACAATCTTTGAGGAGTTTCCCCCTGGACACCCATAGGATAGACCGGTCTCCTGGATTATTAGGGAAATAGGGAAATTGACAATACAGTTTGTGGTGAAACACATCCATAGGTCCCACCTGCAACTGCCCAATGCCATTAAATACAGCATTCAGGGCCAGATGTATCAAGCTTCAAAAGTGATAACATGGAGAGTGATAAACAGCCAGCCAATCAGCTCCTACCTGCCATGTCACAGGCTGGGTTTGAAAAAAAAAAAACAAAAAAAACAGGTAGGAGCTGATTGGCTGGCTGTTTATCACTCTCCACTTTTTGAAGCTTGATACATCTGGCCCTCAGTGTTTAAAAGCAAGCTGGGTGATTCAGGTTGCAATGTCCCCCTGCACCTTATACATTGAACCATCTTCCAGATGGATCAAGCTTCAAAAAGTGATAAAATGGAGAGTGATAAACCACCAGCCAATCAGCTCCCATCTGTCATTTTTCAAACCCAGCCTGTAACATGACAGGTAGGAGCTGATTGGCTGGCTATTTATCACTCTCCATGTTATAACTTTTTGAAACTTGATACATCTTTATGCCTTAATGGACTACAGTGTATAAAATATTACTGCGTTAGAAACAAGGGATGATGAAGACATTCATTAGAATATATTATCTCACATAAACCTTGAATATTTTATACCACAAAAACCTGGCTCTGCAGATGTCTGGCAAGTTCCTAATCATTACATAATACCAACCTGGTCCATAAATGTGTCTGTACAAATGACAAAAGTAACTGCGCACTAAGAGGCACCTGATGTCACCACAGCAGTAAGGAAAAGCTTTTAGTACTAAGAACCAGTTTTTTTTTCTTCTCAACCTTAAATGACCGCCAGTAAGCCTGTTATACATAATGATCATATAAGGTTTCTGCATTTCAGGAAAGGAAATCAACAATTGAGTTGTGTTTTGCATCAACACAATAGCATTTCTACACATATTATGTTTGCAAAAATAAAGGAAAACCTCAATAGGTTTAAACCATTCTTGCTCTGAGAAATGTTTTACATTTTTTTATTGTTAATGTGTCCGTTGCTCCCACTCACCAGTGTGTCTCCTCAGCTTATGTTGTTAAGCATGTGAGAGAAAAAAAAAAGCGTTAATTGAATTTTACACAGGAGCCATACTGGTTGCCCCTGACAACGGTCATTTCAGGTAACGATGCTGCAGTTCTCCCTCTGCAGCCTGGCTGTTAAATAAAACCCAGCCTTCCCGCTACAAGCAGCTGGCAGGGTCAGGAACGCTTCAAGCTTTTTAAGGGGAATTGGATCCCATTTTCAATCCCTTTGAGGCTCTGTAGTAAAAGGTGATTTGGGGGATTTCAGTATAGGAGGGAGCATGCTTTTTTTTTTTTTTAAACAACAAAATAAGGTTCTTTGTAAGATGAGATGACATTTTCTCACACCAATCCATAAATAGCTGCTGTCAGCTTGCCAATGAACAGACAAATGGGAGATTATTGTGATTGGAAACAGGAGCCTGGGTTATCCTTACAGAATGCTGTAAACTCAAATGAACCACACAGAACTGCATAATACATAACGGCCTGTCATCTGAAGGAAGAAGCGCGTAACAGTATAATGAGTCTAATGTGCTGAGCTGTGACTATTGCCAGACTAATCATCTGACAACTTTCATAAAGAATTATTGGGATTATTTTGAGGAAAGCTGGCCATGCACAGTCCTGGCACTCAGCCCTTGGCATGAATGGGAGCTAATGGTTCAGTTGGAAGACTACCGCACTCACAGGCTGAGATATTTACCAACATGCCAAATAATGAGTCGATGGATTGTAATTTGATTTTTATTGTGGTTATTGTTAGATAGCTAGGTAAATAATATTGTCAAATGGGCCCAACTGGCTAATGCAGGCTTCAGTATTGTGACGTGCCTGCTTGGAATTAGCAATGCACAAAGCACATGGATAAAAACTAGAATGACTTGGACCCCGGAATGCCAAACACACTCTGGAGTTTGTATTGTGCCACCATTTGGGGGGTGTCTCGTTGGGGAGGGTTTGGTTCTGTAAGATTGCGGCCTTCCCTTATGGTCTGTGGATGAGGTAAAGATGCCCATACACTGAGCGGTTTTCGTCCGATTCCGACAAATTCAGGCCGTGAAATCGCCCCCCCCCCCCCCACCTGCAGCAGGTCCATGGGAGTATTACATGCAATAAATCGCATGCGATTTATTGCATGTAAAAATGTAAAAATGGCACATGCAATTGAGCTTCCTGGGGAGCTGCCGGGGGGCTCTAAAGGGCAAATTGGTCCGACTTGTCCTTAGGACAAATCAGCCCAGTGTATGGGGGCCTTAAGACCGGTCCAGACCATAGGTGAGGCTATAATCTCTTCCTTCCCATCGGCACATTGACAGCTGTCACAGACACATAGCCCCCCAACTTGACCAGCTGATCTGGTTCGGTGTTCTGTAGTTCGGAACTTTCTTCAAGAAAATTGGGCCAATATGTTCTGTTCTATTTTTTATGTTATGTGTACTAGTTCCATTACAGATAAGAGTGTTTTATGGAAAATATACATATATCTCCCAATTGTCATTTTCATGGGACAGTCACATTTTTTTGGTGACTGTCCCGCATCCCAACAGTGTCCCGGGGTGTGTGTGGGGGATAGTTAGGAGTCCCCCCTGATAGTTGTTGTGAATGGATGCTGTGCGGCGGGGTCTTGAGGGAGTCACAACTTCAGACAAAAAAACGTTGGGAGGTATGTATACATAATGCATTGAAATTTGTGTTTCATGATAAGCAGTGGTACATTGAGGTACCTACATGTCCGGGTGGACAGTCCCACAAAAACGGGACTGTCCCATGAAAATTCGGTCAGTTGGGAGGTATGTCTATATGCTTCCATACAGTGAGGGGCATAACTTGAGCTTTGTGGGCCCCCACAGTAAAATAGCAAAGCCACACCCCCGAGGGGGATTGGCTGGGGTGCAGATAGGGTTTGCACCGGCCCTGGGTGGACTCCTAACTAGCGCCCCCCCACGCAGGACACTGCTGTCCCTGGGTGGGATGCGGAGCCGTCCCCAAAAAATGATTCGGTTCCGAGAAAATCGCTAAAAGACATTGTATGGGAGAACTTATGTTTATGTAGCAGTCTAGTGCTCAGATTCTATTGCGCTGTGCAGTGCAGAGCTGCACCTGGCAGAGAGAAGGGGGTCAGGACAGAGGAGGCAGCACAGAACCTCCTCCTCTGGCCCCTAAATTACTGCATTACTGGGGATTGGGGAAGCTGGGATTTTATCCTTCAGAAAAAAAACTTGAATTTTCAGAATTGAACTTGAACTACAGTAATTGGATTCTGGAACCAGGAAACTTAAAAATTGGTCAGTAGGAAATGACTACACAGTGGGCCTTATTCTGGTTGGTGCGGCCGGGCCGTACGCGTACGTTCCGGGGTTTTTCATGATCTGCGCATGCGTACATTCGCTAATGCGCAGGCGCGAACACTCCACAACGCTTACGGACGGGTCTCTCTGTGCGAAAAAACCTGTACGCGAGAGTACGGGCATTGGGGGCGGCATAGGGGCGTGTTGAGGGGAGCGGCCGAAATAATGAGGGAAAATGGGCGTAAACATGGGCGTACACGGGGGTGTGCACCAAAAATGAACGGTGCTACTACCGCACGATCGCCTAAAGCACCGTTCATTTCGGACACAAAACAGGCGGCCGCCAACCGCCACCTCAGACCACCCCTACAGATACCGCATGCCTGCGTGCGCCTGGGTTTGCTAATTTACGCTGATTACTACTCAAACACATACACCTGAATGTAATAAGCAATGCTGCAGTCTATTAAGTCCAAACCATGATTTCACTACCTGCAAGCCACACACAGCACTCAAACACATTGGAAGCTTATCTTTCTATACTTCTCGACATTTAAAGGTTTGTTTAATTTAAGGTAAGAATCTTTTTAAGACCTGCTTATATATGCTAAGGTAGCTATTTGTTAAACAGTTATACACATTCACTACGTGCTTTCATAGACTTTACACAGTAGCACACTCAATCTACACAAGTCGACATGTGTCAACGTGTTCACTCTAATACAAACATAGGTTTTGTATTTATGATACAATAACATAAACCACATCTAACACCTACAAAGGATGTTTCAGCAATGTTTTAAGCCCATGCCCACTATTTTGCACACAATCTTTGTATAGTACCCAAAATACAGAACTCATCAGGGTAGGTATACATGTTACACATTTTGGACAAACTTATTATGGACATAATTTAGTACATACACACAAACACCAACATAAATTTATTTAAAAGTAAAAGCAATGTGGGGACACATAGATAGTGATTAAAATGCCACATTAGAACATAACAAATATACATGTAATGAGGGTTAAAATGTTGTTTTATTAGGGTCTTTATTAAGGTAGACAATTGAGTTAATAGAAAACAATAATTGAATAACAATTAGAATAATTAATTAATTGTCAGAAGTGTAGTTGAAAGGCAAGATTTGCAGGTCCATATATGTGAAGGGTATGCCAGCGTGCACGGACGTACGCTCACTCTCACGAGCGGTGACATAAGCTGAGTTTTCTATTGAAAACAATAGGGACCCTTCCGTGCAAGCTGGCGTACGCTCAGATAGCCGCAAGAAGTCGGCGTGAAGACGGACGAGAGACGTCCGTAAACGGTGGCGTACGCTCTGTTGTACGCTAGTTGTCGGAGTGTAAGGGCTGGTCCGTCCGTGTACGTTGGCGTACGCTCAATTGTACGCCACTCCCCTTCGACGTTGTTTCTGGCCGTACGTATGTGGCTGATTTGTGGGTGGACTTAACCCCAACGGCCGCGTACGGATAGCGTACGTTAATAGCGAACGTACGCACGTTTGACCGCTCCGATCAGAATAACCTCCAGTGTCCCCAAAATAACATTGAAGTATAAGTAGCAATTCATATTATTTTAGAATACATGAAATAACAACATATTAGTAAGTTAATCGTAAACATTATTTGGTGTAACAAGAATGAGTGAAAATGGGGTTTCTCTAGAGTGCGTATTAATTATAGATAACTAAATATAACTTCATGGATTATTTGCAGGTGGCCAGAGAGATATCCTTTCCCATTCATAATACAGTATTTGCCTTTACACTAAGCTTTTTTATTATGTACTAGTGGCTCCCTCTAGTGTCCACATCATTAATTATATTATCCATAGCACCCTCTGTATATAGCTGTGTTGACATCATCTACATACAGTATATGTCTAGTGTCCGTGTTGCTCCGAAACGCTGCCATCTGTTGGCAGCAAGTCAAACTGTATCTACTAGCTTTCGAAGCATTTGCTTTGAGCTGGCTTGCTAGTATAGAATATGCTATTCTTTAAGCTCTGCTAACCCAACAAAGGAAAATACAGACAAATGTGTCAGATTGTGTCCGATCTCCGATAGTCAATAATATACATACTTCAGACCCTTTCCTATTCATTCATTTCACGTCTCGTCTCATTCTTGTTTAAATATGGTTGGTATTACTGCCTCACAGCGCTGAGTTCATGGGTTTGATTCTTACCATGACCAAACTGTAAGGAGTTTATATATTCTCCAAGTACTTGCATGGGTTCTTTCAGGCAGAGCCGGCCCTAACCAATTTGATGCCCGAGGCAAGATTTTGGCTGGAGCCCCCTAGCACCGCCGCCGGTTCTACCTCTGAATAAGCGCTACGGTAAAAAATAGTACACCAGAGCTAAAAGGGGGCGTCTCAGTCCATGTACATTTAATCACATGGATAGACACTTGGGAAGGAGAGTAGTGGCATTAGCAGGTGGCTGGCAATATACGGTGCTTCATCGTTTGACTCAAAATTGGGCCCTAAGAAACGTTATGCCACTTTGAAGTGTCCCAGGTACATATTATACCTCAGCACCTTAGGGGTGGGGATGTTAGGGTAAGCTGTGGGGAGGCTTGGGTACTTTGAATGGAGGGGGGTTAAACTGCGGGGGGAGAGGAGTTTAGGTGGCAGGTTACAGGGAGTATTCCACTAGCGGCAGTGACGTGCGGTGGTGGCTGTGAACAGAGAGGCACTGTCACAGCCACCACCGCACCCCGCAAACCCGGCCGCTGCTGACACCAGACCACGTCGTCGCGCCCCCCGTTGCCGCGTGTCATGGCTTGCAGAACAGGTGCGCGACTCTGCGGCTGCAGCAGGGAGTAGGACAGCACAAAGATTGCCTGGTAGATGAGTTTTGTACTGCTGCTGTCCCACTCCAGCTGATCCTCTCCGGGACTAGCTGCTTTCTTGAAAAAAACATGTCAGTCAGTGCGGAAGTCCACTTCGAGCACTGCTGCCTGTGCCCAATCACATTGGCTACAGTGACAGGGGCGAGCTTTCATATTGGCTGAAAGCGTATCCCCTGTCACTGAGGCACTTATAACGGTGCCGCTTTCGATAATTTTTTTTAATGGGCTTTTACAGCGCGCTGCTTGTTCCGGCCCCCTGTCTGCCCCCTGCTTCCAGCTATTGTAATGGGAAGCATGAGGCACCGTTTTTGGTGCCTCCAAATTTAATTTAAACATTATACAACAATGGGACTGATTCAATTAATATAAAGAATTTGTGTCATAATATCATCTTTGTATTATTTTAATCATTAATGCCTCCCCCCGACTGCACGTCCCTGACTAGCGGGAAGGGTTAGGCTGCGAGAACGGAGGGTTAGATGGGGAGGGTAACAGTGGGAGGGTAACTACACTTACCTGACACATGTTTATATTTTCTGCATTAGGGTACTGGCATTGGTATTCTAACCACCACGCCCCCATTGCCGTTCACTTACTTATGTATTCCCATGAATATATATATATATATATATATATATATACACATACAGTGGGGGCAGAAAGGAGGCATGACAGAGATGGACTTAGGGAGGCCATGATGGGGGTATTAGGAGGACAGACACAGGGAAGTGACACTAAGCATGGGGCAGACACTTAGGTGACCTGGATGTTAAACTGTAATATATATATATTTTATAGCTTTATGAGAATATGTCATTTCTGTTTTCATATCTAATAGTAGTCAGCAGTGCTGCATAGGAGGGAGTCACTTCCTGGAGAGAACTTCATGCTTAGGGGTGCAGTCACTGGTGGGAGCGGGACCTCTCATGTGAGGAGAGAGTTCAGTGTGCTGTTGCTGCTCTGGGATGTCTACTCTCTGCTCCGATGTTAGTAATTTGCGCGGCGGAGTGCGCCGAGTGGGGGGATGCGGTTGGGTGGATGTCTGTCATCCCCAGCGTGCAACGGTGACTGAGCGTGGCAGGGGGGGGACGTGCCCCCCGCGTGCGGGGCGGGTGAGGTTGGTGCCGGGCGCAGCTGAGCTGCCCGATCAGCATGCGGCAGCGGAGGAGGCATGTCACCCACGTGCGGGGCGGGCGCTGTTGGTACCGGGTCCTGTTGGTGCTGGGGACAGCTGCCTGCCTTACTGGCAGGGTGCTTCTTTTCACTCCATGCTGACTGAGATGCCCGATCATGGCGGTAGCCATCCAGCCATCCCTTCTGTTCCCTCAAACTTTTGCCGGCCCTAGGCCGCCCTTAGGCATTCCAGATGCCCTAGGCATTTGCTTAGTCTGCCTATACCTAGGGCCAGCTCTGCGGACAACGCCAGTAACATTGTGCGGGCATTACACATGGGCAATTTCCAGCACGTGCCATGTTTTGCCCACACAAAAAAATTGGTCAAAAGTGACAGGAGCGTGTAGGAGATGCTTGCAGTGGCCCGCAAAATTAGCGGACACTTTCGGCATTCTGCCACTGCCTGCCGAAGGCTGGAGCGGCAGCAAAAACTCCTCAACCTGCCCTGCCATCAGCTTAAACAAGAGGTGGTGATGCGCTGGAACTCCACCCTCTATATGCTGCAGAGGATGGAGGAGCAAAGCCTACACGGCCACCTACGACATAGGCAGAGGAGTGGGGCTGCACCTGAAACAAGCGCAGTGGAGGCTGATTTCCGTGTTGTGCAAGGTTCTCCAGCTGTTTGAACTTGCCACACGTGCAGTCAGTTCTGACACTGCCAGCTTGAGTCAGGCTGTTGCAGAAGCAAATGGAGAAAGTGAAGCAGCAGCTAAAGTGTTGCGATTCCGCAAAGCATGTAGCTCTTGTGGATAAAGCCCTCCATATGCTTTGCCAGGATACGAGGATGGTCAGTCTGTTAAAGTCAGAGGAATACATTCTGGCCACCGTGCTCGATCCTCGGATAAAAGCGTATGTTGTGTCTCTGTTTCTGGTGGACACAAGTCTACAAAGGTGCAAAGACCTGCTGGTCAGGAGATTGTCATCTGAAGGGGACCGTGACACGGCCACAGCTCCTCCTTCATTTTCTCCCACACCTGTGGCTGCGAGGAAACCGCTTTGATTTCCCACACAACCTGCTGGCGGGGATGCAGGGCAGGCAGGAGGGAGTTTGGACATCTGGTCTGGACTAAAGGACCTGCCAACAAATGCTGACAAGTCTACTGTCCCTGCATTGGATGCTGTCACCATAGAAACAATGGTGGAGGATTAATTTGGTGACAGCATCCAAGTAGACATGTCAGACAGTCCTTACCTGTACTGGCAGGAAAAAAAAAAGCAGTTTGGAAGCCCCTCGGCTGGTCTTCGCCTGTTTAAATCTGGTCAGAAGGTTTCACTCCGCAGTGCAGCTATTGCATTGCTGCACGAATCGCCCACTGCTCCTCAGCTGGTCGTCGCCTGGTAATATTTGGTCAGAAGGTTCCACTACTTTGCAGCTATTGTATGCTGCACGAATCGCCCACTGCTTCTCGGCTGGTGGTAAACACGATCAAGCCAGATAGTGGTAATTAAACTTTGCTTGAAAGTTAGGTTGAAAGTCTCGTCTAGCCTGCTATAAAAAAGAAAGTTGATGCAGTTCTGTTAGAACCTCATAGCAGATCTCAGTGCTGCATGAATCGCCCACTGCTCCTTGGTTGGTCGTCGCCTGGTTATATCTGGTCAGTAGGTTCCAGGGCTGGCAACAGAAATCTTGGGGCCCTGTACAATTATATTTCTGGGGCCCCCACCTAATCCCAAATCCACACAACCCTCTTCCCTGCATAGGGAGAGGTATCAACAGTAGAAAGAAAGAAGTAATAATGCCACTGTATAGGTCATTGGTACGACCTCACTTAGAGTATTGTGTTCAGTTCTGGAGGCCATATCTCCAGAAGGATATAAATACATTAGAGACTGTACAAAGAAGGGCAACTAAAATGGTGCATGGCCTACATCACAAAACGTACCAGGAAAGACTAAAAGATCTTAATATGTATACTTTAGAGCAGAGAAGGGAAAGGGGGGACATGATAGAAACTTTCAAATATATCAAGGGTTTAAACAAGGTACAGGTGGGAGACATTCTTCACAGGAAGAGGAGCAACAGAACACGAGGACATGCACTGAAACTAGAGGGAGGAAGATTCAGGGGAAATGTGAGGATTATTTACTTTACAGAAAGAGTAGTAGATAAGTGGAATAGCCTCCCATCAGAGGTGGTAGACGCAAATACAGTAGTACAATTTAAACATGCTTGGGATAAGCATATTGATATCCTTACAAAGAAATAAGGATCAAATATGGTTTGAGGTAACATGTTTAAAAAAGGGTCAGACTAGATGGGCCAAGTGGTTTTTATCTGCCGTCAAATTCTATGTTTCTGTACGAGCCTCATTTAACCTTTCGCTGCTCCAGATCCTGCTTTCAGGTGCAGACTTCTTTCGTTCTCAGTCCTGTTGGCGTGGCCTTTGGCTGCTGCCTTCTGCTGGCCTGTCACTTTCACAAAAGAACGGCGAGCACTATGAGCAGGCACGGAACAGATGACCCGCGCATGTGCTACAAAGTACAGGAGCCAGAGACTGAGGCTACAGTGCCAGCAGCGGGTATGGTTGTGCACCTGCGGCAACAGGCCATGTGCACACACAGAGTAGATGACTGAGCACCAAACGGCAGGGCGCACACACAGTAGACAGCAGTGGCACACAGTGTCAGTCAGACTCAGCCACACACAGATGGTGCACAGTAGACGGCCTGGCCGCGAGGGTCACTGACAGGCCAGTGGCCGTGATGGGGCATGGAAGCTCTGGGGCCCTTGAGATTGCTGGGGCCCATCACACTTGTCCCCCTTGACCCCCCCTGTCGCCTGCCCTGGTAGGTTCCACTCCTTTGCAGCTCCGTAGTGCAGCTATTGCTGCATGAATCACCCACTGCTCCTTGGCTGGTGGTAAACACGATCAAGCCAGATAGGGGTCTTTTTGGGGCCTAGTTTTTCAAATTGCCATCCTATAGGGAACAATGTTAAATGTCCCAATTGACCCGATTTTCCATAGGGAACAATGTTAAATGGCCCACAGAGGCCAAATAGGCACCCTGAAGTGTGAAATGGCCCCCCCAATTGTTAACGAGGCCCGCGAGGGGACGCGTATACCTGTGAAGGTAGCCGCGTCCCCTCGCTGCGCTCGCTGCGCTCGCCACGCTTCAGGCTCGGTGGCTCGCTGCGCTCGCTACACTTTCTATTCTCAACTCCACGCCGATGTGGATAGTGAGGGTATGAAAAGGTCGTAGGACGCGTACCGCCACCCCTCGCGGGCTCGCTGTGCTCGCCACGCTTCGGGTTCACGTTGATCGTGGGGTGGCGTTAACAATTGGGGGGGCCATTTCACACTTCAGGGTGCCTATTTGGCCTCTGTGGGCCATTTAACATTGTTCCCTATGGAAAATCGGGTCAATTGGGACATTTAACATTGTTCCCTATGGGAAATCGTGGTAATCGCGTCGGTTGCATCGCATGCGATTTTTTGGTCGCATGCGATGCGACCGACGCGATTTACATTTTAACATGTATTTCTATGTAAAATCACGGGCATCGCATCGGTCGCATCGCATGCCATTATAATGGCATGCGATGTACATGCGATGCCCACGATGGGCGCCCTTCTAGGTAAAGAGTACCAAAAAAAAAATCAGAACCCAAAACCCAAAACGTTTAGGGGGTGTTTTGGCAAAACTCATTAGAACCCAAAACCTGAAGGTAATCAGAACTCAAAACCCAAAACGCAAAAAGTGGCTGGTGCACATCCCTACAAATAACTCGGGTCTGGCCGGGCTTTGCAGGGTCGACAGGGGGTCTATGTGCATTGTGAAAACACCATTTTGAAAAACCCGTGTCCAGCAACCCGGCATTCTGACCTGGGTTAAAAGAAGGGTTTTACCCAAGTTGGAGACGGGTTGCTGGGAAGTCTGAACGGGTTAACCCGGGTCCCGTTTACTCCTATGGAGGAGGCAGCAGTGTCACTTTAGTGCTGCCACCTCCCTTGCCCCCTCATGAAGTGCCGCTGCTCTGCCCTACCTCCCAGATGATGTCAGCGATCCCGCAATAAGCTGGGTCACTGACAGCCACAGTTAGCGCAAATGCCTGGTTGCTCCCAGTAGTGGTATAGCTAGGTGCCACGTTGCCCGGAGCAAGGGCATGTTTCATCCCCCCCATTTTTAGTAGGCGGGGCTCTTGCTCTGCAAGAAGGGAGTGCGGCCGCAGCCGGGCTGTGCGGGCAGGGGATTTCCTTAGAGCAGTGGTTCCCAACCCGCTCGGGGGTACGCGGCGGCCCGGCCTGTAATGGCGGCCGCGGCAGTCAGACAGGTTGCTGGAGGGGAGGAGAGTGTGTGGCACCCCAACCTCGGTGCCCAAGGGGTTAAAAATTGGACGCAGCAGAGGGCGCGAAAAGGAGCCCCTGGGCTGAGTGACAGCCAAAGGGGGATCAAAAGGAGCAGAGGGCAGGTGTCAGCGGGGGTGAGAGGTCCCGTAAAGCGGTGGTGAGCGGGTCTGATCGGGAGGCAGAGAGGAGGACGGAGAAGCGTGTGGGCTGGCGCGTGAGGAGAGGAGGGAGCCGGAAGTCGGAGAGCCAGCGCGTGCAGCCGTGGAAAGAGTGCCGGAGCCGGGGGAGAGACGACGGAGGGGCAGGGAGTGAGGTGCCACTCCAGTGCCGCCCCGATTAGAGAGCGTATCCAGCAGCCGGCAGACCGTAGGGGCGACTGAGTGCGGCAACGCTGCGGCGCCCGCACTAGTGCGCCCCCCGGCAGAAAAGGAGACAGAGCTTGGAGCACAGGAGGCCGGCACCTAACAGCCAGCCATGCGGACATCAAAGGACAGAGTAGCGACGGGCAGGAGCCTGCAACTCGTTCCCGGCTACAGGTATTTGCGCTTCCTGCCACCCCAGGCAGACAGCAGATGCACCTACACATGCCCTCCCCATACCACAGAGGGATCACCAACCCCTCTCCTCTGAGGGTTAAGTCACCAGTACCAAATTTCAGGCCAGTGCTCCTGTAGTGCCCAGAGAGTGTATACCCCACTCAGGCACCGGAGACTAGGGACATTTAGTAGGAGCTCAGGAGAGATTACCAGGTCCGGCATTTGTCCTAAAGGAGACTGTTACCCCCAAATCATTGTAGTTTATTGCGCCCAAGTTCAGTGGGTCCACGTGGGAGCTTGCATTACTTTACTGATTACTAAGCTGGAGACGCTGCTGCTGCCTCTGTTCGGCAGAGGACAGCACCATCTTGTGGCCAAAGTTGGCATTGCCAGGAGTCAACTCTAAGCCTTTGCTAAAGGTTCTGTCATTTGGCCCACCTGCAGGAATATCACCACAGTGCCAGCAATGCCCCACAGTGCCAGCAACAAGTATGCCCCAGTGCCAGCAATGCCCCACAGTGCCAGCAACAAGTATGCCCCACAGTGCCAGCAATGCCCCACAGTGCCAGCAACAAGTATGCCCCACAGTGCCAGCAATGCCCCACAGTGCCAGCAACAAGTATGCCCCACAGTGCCAGCAATGCCCCAGAGTGCCAGTAACAAGTATGCCCCACAGTGCCAACAATGCCCCACAGTGCCAGTAACAAGTATGCCCCACAGTGCCAGCAATGCCCAACAGTGCCAGTAACAAGTATGCCCCACAGTGCCAGCAATAAATATGCCCCCCACAGTGCCAGCAATATGGTATGCCACACCCCTTTTTAAAAAAAAAAGGGGGTACTCATAAATGAAAAGCCTAATCAAGGGGTACGGAAGACAAAAAAGGTTGGGAACCACTGCCTTAGAGAAACATCACATTTTTTACAATGTGATCACATTTCTGCAGGGACCGTGCCTCCCAGCGCACATACGAATACACCATTTCCTCCTCCCAGTGCACATACTAATATCCCCTTCCCAGCACACATTCTTATACGCCATTCCCCCTCCCAGCGCACATTACTCTGTGACACTCTCTACCCCCTCCCCCCACATCACTGGTAAACCCCCCCCCCCCACCCCCTACTTCCACATCTTTCTGTCACAATCTCCCCCTTCCCCCACATCTCTGTCACACTCTCCCACCCTTCCCCCACATTACAATCACACTCTCCCACCCTTCCCCCACATTACAGTGACACTCTATTTTTTATTATTCTTTTTGTCCCTTCTCATCATCGTAACTTTTATATATTCCACAAGAACTTACATTGGTGTAATGTCACGTAGCTCATTAGGGGGTGGTTTTGGGATCCCGAAAGTCAGAATGCTGACAGCAGCCTCTTCATGTAGAGAATCCCAGTGGATACCTATGAGTATTTTAACCCTACCTCTGAGCCACCCCTACTTCAGCCAAACCCTCACCATTCACTACTGCAGCCCACCGCCACCCCACCAAAGCAGCATAAACCCAGTGTTTACGTTCGGGATTCTTACTGTCTGGATATGCATTCTGACTGCAGAAATTGGTCACTGTGGATTGTGATATTTACTTTAAAGTTACAATTCTCAATAAAGATTTAGTTTTTTATTACATATCAAATTCAGTGCCCTGTAAATATGTCTAAGATTTGTTTACCAAAACTATATGAAGGGCAAATAAAATGACTGACAACCTGTGTCGGGTCACATTTCTCACCATACTAGGTGAATTCAGGGTGGAGGGTTGTCACAACGAAAACAGAGCTCAGGAGGATATTCCAAAGCCTGTCTGCTCGCTACATCATTTGACTGTGGTAGAAAAGAGACATAAATGATGAATAACAGCCTTATTAAAAAGTCTTTCACAAATGGTTCATGAACACACAATTATTGGTACTTGTTTCCTAGCAGGGCGCTCAGTACGCTCTAAGCATTCAGGGCTATTCTCCATACTAAAATTGCATTGCATCACATGGGCCATTTTAGTACCGTGCGATGCGATGCAATTTTTTATGTAATTTATTCACTGCGATTGCATGCGATTACACACTATCCACGCCACCCCTAAGCGTGGCGACGGAACGCGTCCTCCCGACCTTTTCATACCCCACTATCCATGTTGGCGTGGAGGCGACTTTATATAGTGTGGCGAGCCCGAAGCGTGGCGAGCACAGCGAGCCCTGCGAGGGGCAACGGATTACTTTACATGTATTCCGCATCCCCTTGTGAGGCTCGCTGCGCTTGCCACGCTTCGAGCTCGGTGGAACTCTGCGCTCGCCCCACCATATAAAATCAACTCCACGCCGACATGGATAGTGGGGGTATGAAAAGGTCGGGAGGACGCGTTCCGCCACCCCGCTTTGGGGTGGCGTGGATAGTGGGAGGGGCCAGTAAAACCTCATTGTATGTCATACAAGTGTATAGCTAAAAGCAAGGCATCGCACCCTATAAAATCGCATGCGATTTTGCGGGAGGTGCGATGCGATCCCCTGAGGCCAACAGAGCAGTGAATAAATGACATTAAAAAATCACATCTCATCGCACGGCACTGAAACGGCCCATGCGATGCAATGCGATTTCAGTGCGGTAGTGTACGTAAGAAAACTGGGCGCCCTGCTAGGAAACAAGTACACAATTATTTTACATGCATTGTTGAATTATTTTGGTACAGTAATGAATAGTGCGATCCTCCTGTAGTTATGACTCTAAATAGTTGTAATTACTGCACGGGTACTTATGTAATATCTGGGCTCCCGTTTTTCTTATGAGACCGCGTCCCCTCGCGGGGCTCGCCACGCTTCGGGCACGGTGGCTCGCTGCGCTCGCCACACTATATAAAGTCAACTCCATGCGTAGTTGGATAGTAGGGGTATGAAAAATGGGGTGCATTTAACATGGGAGCCCAGATAATACATAAGTACCACTGCACGTTATATAATTGCTAGACAGAAAAGACACTGAAGAAATAACAAGCTTGAGTTGTTTACTCACAAAAGATACAACCATGTTTTATTCATATTTTACACTTAAAGATATATATATCTGAGTTGTACATGGCAGTACTTGAGAAGTGGTAACATTGGTCTCCAAAACAAAATGAAAGATTAAAAAAATGTGTACAACATTGTATACTGTATGTATAGGGCATATTGCCCAGACATTGGCACAGTGGTGGGAAAGGCTGTCAATCAATTTGAGCATAATGAAAATATTAATGTGATATTCAGTCCTCATATCTGCCCATTTGGACGCTCCTAAGAAATGTGCTTAAATAAGAGATGTAGCAGAACCTCGCCCCATCTTGTTCTGTGTTTCTTGAAGCTTTCTTTACCAGTAGGGATTGCAACTGAACTTATCAACCATGTTACATACAGTACATTCAATTATATTAACAATTTATAACCGAAGTCTAGAGCAGTGGTTCTCAACTTCGGTCCTCAGGGACCCCCAACAGTGCACCTTTTGCAGGTCTCCTCACAGAATCACAGGAGATATCATTAGCTCCACCTGTGATCTTTTAAAATGTGCCAGTGAGTAATTAGTGCACCCGTGAGTCTGTGAGGAGACCTGGAAAACGTGCACCGGTGGGGATCCCTGAGGACCGAGGTTGAGAGCCACTGGTCTAAAGGACCATGATTTAGTGAATTTTTGGTATTTGTAGATTGTCTACAATGTATATGATGGGAAAGATATTTAGAAACTGTGCAAATTAATTAATACATGAAGTTCTCTGTATTTTGTTTTGTAAATTGTGGTACATAAAATAAAGCAGAATCCAGCTTTGTGCAAATACTAATTGCCCTGCATGTGACTTCAGGATACTACAACACTGTAATATAAAAGTATATAACAGCAGGATAATAAATGCTAATACTGGATACCCATAATTAAGCCGTGCCTGTTTCACAGCCATTCTTACAGCTATTTGCATTGTTATCGGTAATAGCAGAATCTCTCTCTGCACATGTTACATCTGCCCCACCTGCACTGCACATGATTTTGCCCATTTTGAGAACAAATTTGTACTGCGATCAGATCTGAATAAGGGCCTATAAGTAGGCAGGTTTTTTTTGGGGCACCCAAAGTAATGGGTGCCTGTCAAAGAAAGTTTATTGTTGCTCCAATCGGGCACCCATTACCAATTGGGCACCCAAAAGCACCAAGTTAAGTTTCTCAAAGTGGCGAAATCTGACTAAAATACACCCCGCAGTGTAAAAAGTCCCTTTTGAGCACATTTTAGCTTGCCCCTAAGAGCTAAGGAACCGCAAGCTGCTTATACCTTTGTTACCATAAAACTACAATTGAAGAGAAACGTTTTAGGCAGGAAGAAGGTAGAGAGCTACGGTAGGCATTTGAAACTAGAAGTGACGCAATAACATAATCCATGTGATCATGTTATCAACATAAAGTACAGAGGTTGTAGTTAGAGTTATCATTTATATTCCCCTGGGTAACAATGCCAGCAATACAATGTACCTTAGGAACCTACAGAACCTTATTTTTTTTTGTACTTTATGGGGAGATAAAATGGAGAGAGATAAAGTACCAGCCAATCAGTTCCCAACTGTCATGTTAGCCTATGGTTGAAAAATGACAGTTAGGGGCTGTTGGCTGGTACATTATATCTGTCCAAGGCTTCGTAAATAGACACCTATGTTTGGAAAATGACTGGATCTGATTGGTTGATAGTTTATATCTTTTCACTTTATCACTCTCCAAGCCTTAATATGTCTGCCCCGATATGTGAAGAGTATGTACATCTAGAAACATTAGAAACTCCAGGCAGAACACGTTGTGCATTATGACTCAAGCATTCATCAAAGTGAAGACAAGCAGCTTAGCAGCATAGAATCTGTATACTGTATCTGGTATGTGGGAGAGTGCCTATGAGAGACTGGTATGTTCCAATGATTTCTGCAAGGTATTACAACCCCTGCATTCTGTGCTGCAATTACAAAAGCTGAATGTCATCTGTTTAACACCAGTTATATGTGGTCATGTCTTAGTGGGGAATTTTAATGGCTGTGACATTTAAGTAGAGACAGCGACTCTGCAATACTCTGCAAATTTAACCCGTGAGTAGATAAGACATTATAGCATTATAGTTTTAAAAAACTGTTATAAGCACTATTTCATGGCAGAGAACCCCAACCGCGCTAGTACTCAGATTTAATTATATAAATATATATATATGGTACTTGTGTACTATCACGGCGCCCATCGCATCGCAGACCATATCGCATGCGATGCGATATCGTGCAACGTTCCACAATGTCATACAATCTTAAAATTGTATGGCATTGTATATGGCATACAATGCCATACAATTCGATTTGAATATATAAAGTGTGGCGAGCGCAGCGAGCCACCGAGCCCGAAGCGTGGTGAGCGCATCGAGCCCCGCGCGGGGACGCACAGAACTTCGCAGGTATACGCGTGCGCTCGCCACACTTTATAAAATCAACTCCACACCGACGTGGATAGTGGGGGTATGAAAAGGTTGTAGGATGCGTACCGCCGCCCCTCGTGGGCTTGCTGCGCTCGTCACGCTTCGGGTTCACGTTTATACTTGAGGGGTGGCGTGGGGGTGCATTTCACATTGTAAGCACCCATTAGGGTGCTTATACAATTTAACATCGTATATGGGGCAAAATCGCATCGCATGCCATCGGGTGTTTGGCATGCGATGCGATGCGATCAAAAATCGGGCAAGTACACAAGTACCGTGTATATATATATATATATATATATATATATATATAAAAAGATGCACAGAGAAAAACCGATTTGTTGGGTGCCAGATCCCATATTCAATTATACATCCAATATTTCCTCATCAGAGAAAAACGACATCTGCACACCAAAAATGCTCATAATTGATTTTTTAAGCATATATTTGTAAGTCCATAGTTGAACAATACTTAAAAACACATAGCAACATATTGCATAAGGAAAAAAGCAGTGGGTCACTTATCCTTAACGGATAAGGATAAGTGACCCACTGCTTTTTTCCTTATGCAATATGTGGTGTGGTGTGCAGATGTCGTTTTTCTCTGATGAGGAAATATTGGATATATATATATATATATATATATATATATATATATATATGTTTGTGTGTGCAAACAGCTCATGTGGCAGCATCATTAGTTGATGTTACAATCCAATTTTCCATAACGATGAAGAGAAAGATAATCTGTGTCTATAACAAATTATTTTTTTTATATGTCATATTTTTTCCAATCTAAAGCCATCAGTCACATGACTAACAGGGCAAGTCAATAAATCCATAGCAAGTATGTGAAACATGTGTACACCAAATGCTGTAGAACTCCATCTCACAAATGCTGGGACAGTATTTCAGCCACATCAATACTGTACATATGGCACCATTATATAGTCTCAGTTATATTACCTGTGCATTATTCATGGAAAAACATTCCACCAGTTCAGCAAAATAAAATACAATAAGAAGGTCTCACATATCAAGGTAACCATAAAAAGTAATACGGTGATTATACCTTCACGTGAAAAAAATCGTGGATCTGTATATAAAAAATAATTTGGCAATTGTAATGAATAGCACTGAAGTTCAATTGTTTTAACATTTACGGCGATATCCAATTAGCTGCTGTAAATTCCTGCAGCTATTGTATCTATCTGGGGCTATCCAATTAGCCGTGATAACTGCACTTCTCACGGATTATGCTTATCCCAGGTAAGCAGCCCGCGGATGAGTGGCAACACGTGGCTCCAGGGAGTTATATCTAGGATCCCATTTGCTCAAAGAACTTTATTGTTAATATGTGGATAGCCCGATAGTTACCATTGGTCATATATCGCACTATCAGCCTGTTTTTTGGGGGCGTGCAAAAGCATCAGTGCTAATTGAATAGCCCCTTAGTGAGCAAATATAAGATAGACTGAAATTGAATTATCGGAGAATAAATGCAAAATATTTTTAAAAAATCTCTTTCTAATAATAATTATATCAACTAATCTCAGTCGTAGCATTTAGTAATATGCATATTATGGGTCCAATACACCTAAATCTTCACAAGAGGTTTTATTAACTGCCTTCTAATAATCACTTAAAATCAATGCCTTCTAGTAGCTCTCATGGTGGAAGACAAACCCTGTACAGGCAGAAGAGGCAGCTGCCTTGGGTGCACTGAAACTGGGTGAATGGATCATGTGACTAATAGGTCTGGTATTGTCAGATATGAGTAGAGACAGCACCAGATGTGCCGGTTGCTGAGTTCTCTAATGAACAGAAAAGGACAGTATTTGCAGCATATGATAAACTAGTCTTAATTTAAATGCTATGTAAGTAGAGAAAACATATGGGCTTCGATGTCCATGTATGTCTGTCATATGAACTCTGAAATAGGCTTTACCTCTCCACATACATAGTTAAACAAAAGCAAAATTGACATTATCAGTTAATTACATAATCAAATTGGCAAACAAAACACATGTTCTTTATAATCACAGAGAACAAACATGCAGCCACCATGCAGCATGGCAGGTCACCTACTGAGGCAATTCTTATTCTGAGATGTCTTTAGCAGAACCCTGTACACTGAGCAGACAACGCAATAATCACACAGGCCGGTAACGTCAATGAAATCAGGGTTCACCCAACGTCACCTTCAGAATAAAGCGCAAGCACCTTCCTTCCACCTGAACAAGAAGAAAACACTTCTGAGCAGGTGTCTGAAGAGGCGCTGGCTACACCCCAGTTCCTTCTTTTTTTAGGACATGTTTTATGCCTGAGAGCAGTGTTAATGTGAAACATGTTCCTAGCCACTGAAGTCTGCAGTGCGAATTTGACATTGATATGAAGTGGGCTTCTGGGCGGTCATGTAATAAATATCACTGGAGTCCCCGTTTTATTAAAATGAAAGGACTGTTTGCGATTTATGAAAATAACGCAAATCGTTTTAGGGTCTCTTGGTAGCGCCTAACCATCCAGTGACACCGCAGCACACTGGCACCAGACTCCGCTATCTACACCTGCCTCTGTCCCTCACTTTCCCATAGTGCTCCGAGTGTAACGTGGAAGCAGACGGAACTAGAGCTTCTAACCATGGTAGATTATGCTTAATATCACAGGGCATATGGTCAAGTGGCCTGATGATGGCGCTATATTTGCTCAGAGCCTTTAATGGTCTGTTTGTATAGCTTTTGTCATCTATTATAGACCCAATTGCCATCACATTGCCAAGGTGCCATTTCACAGCCCTTCATGATTATCACAGTGGGATTATACAGAGACAAATCTGCATGCTCAACAAAATTACAAAATATATTTCATCTTAACATGACATGTAAAAGGCTGGCGGATAACGTGTCCTCTGATGTAGTCAACAGAAAGGAGGGGATTTCATAAATTCCTTGGCCAACAAAAGGGTAGGCTTTCAGTCGGAGAAGACAAGGATATACTTCCACTACTCCAGCAGCAAAAGTCTAAGGTGCCCAAGGCCTGGCGACTTGGTATTTCTCTGTTTCACTGAAAAGAGCATCTGAGAGATATGCCTGGTTACTTAGTTAAGATCAGACACTGATCTTTAATTTATTTGATATTCAGTTTTTTTTTTCTTTTCTTGTAAAAGTATATTAAAAATGTAAAACATAATCCATTTGAGGTACAGTCCCCCGGAAAAGTTCACACAGATTTACAGAGTAAGAGATATGGGTTCCGTTGCTGCTGGACACAGCCCTGCGCGCACCTCTGTAGGATGGTGATACTCCCAGCCGTCTTCACGTCACTGTGGAAGTGTCTCATTTGTTTTCGATCAGTGTTTGGACCTTGTGAACCAGTTCCCTGGCTATCCTCAGAATCAGCTGTGCATCGTGGTGCTCTGCCATTTCTACAAAGACAAGGTGGGAACGCTCGGGTCAGTGTATTCACAATGTTGAGCAAGGGGGTTTGGTATGGCTGGATTTGGCATGAAAAGCCGGCGGTTGGGATCCCGGCTTTCAAAATCCCGACGTGGGAATCCCGAACGCCGAAATCCCGACAATGGGGGGAGACGTGGATCGCCCCCCCTTGCGGGCTCGCTGCGCTCGCCATGCAGCGGGCCCGGTGCCTCGCTACACTCGGCACACTAATTTATTCTCCCTCCGAGGGTGTCGTGGACACCCACGGGGAAAGAAAGTGTCGGGATTTCGGCGTTTGGGATTCCGGCGTTGGGATTTTGAACGCTGGGATCCCGACCGCCGGGATTTAAACTGCATCCCGGTATGGCTACGCGCTTGGGAGCACAAAGGTGGAAACCGGTCCAACCTGTCAAGGTGATATTCTGAAAAATTACCCAATTATGAGGAATCTCAAGTACAAGCTGCAGTATAGATGTGGGTACTTTGCCACATAATAATGAACAAAACACACGAGGATATACTGCGCTAGCACTTCAGATATTTTGGTACTTGTTTCCTAGCACGGTGCCCCCGATGTCCATCTTACGGCATCTGATCGCATTGCATCGCATGCCATATAGCCGCATACGATGCAAAGCGTTTTTTAATTGTACAAGCACCCTGATGGGTGCTTACAATGTTAAATGCACCCCCACACCAACCCCACTATCAACGCAAAGGCGAAGCACAAACCCGAAGCGTGGCGAGCACAGTGAGCCCGCGAGGGGCGTCGGTACGCGTCCTCCGACCTTTTCATACCCCCACTATCCACATCGGTGTGGAGTTGATTTTAGATAGTGTGGCGAGCGCAGCGAGCCACCGAGCCCGAAGCGTGGCGAGCCCCGCGAGGGGACGCGTATTATATTACATGTATTCCGCATGCGCTCACCACACTTTGGGCTTGGTGGCTCGTTGCGCTCACCACACTATCTAAAATAAACTTCACGCCGACGTGGATAGTGGGGGTATGAAAAGGTCGGAGGACGCATACCACTGCGCTCGCCACGCTTCGATTGGCGTTGATCCTGGGGGTGGCGTTGACTATAGGGGGCCATTTAACATTGTAAGGACCCATCAAGGTGCTTGTACAATCAAAAATCGTATACGATCGCATTGTATGGCATACGATGCAATATTTTATTGTACAATATCGCGTTGCATCGCATCGCATACCATCGTATACCTTATTTAGTACAATGGTATACGATGCAATGGGCGCCGTGCTAGGAAACAAGTACCGATATTTTCTATGTAGTTCAATTGTCTAACAATTGTGACAATACTTTAACACCAGTAAGGGTCACTCTATCTCCCTTGGTTTTTTCACAATAGTTAAATAGACAGAGTGCAATAATCAAGTTAGGAAAAAGTAATAAATGTTTAATTCTAAATCATAAAAAATGGATAAATTAAACAGATAAATCATATAAAATCCACAAAAAAAACCTAGACAACCAATAATATAAAATGACAATAAAAGATTGACTCCTTAATCAAGTGTTATCAGCAAGAGATTTTTCAAGTTATTGGCAAGAGGTTATCAGCAAAAGATATTTCACTTTTAATATAGCAGCTGATAAAGTATTGTCACAATTGTTAGACAATTGAACTACATAGAAAATAACTCAAGTGCTAGCGCAGTATATCATCGTGTGTTTTATTCACAATGTTGTTTTATTATGTAACACCCAGCTGATAGGCTATTGGTTTACTCCAAAGAGAAATGCATTATGCAGGATTATTCTTTCTTCTACTTCATAGGCATGTTACTAACAAAAGTTTCACAAAGTAAAGGTTAGCAAACTTGCTGTAGTTCATTCTAGCACTCGCTATCTTTTTAAACCCATGCAGTTCCTGTTCCCGGCCTGGGGTGTCGCTGTCTGCTGTGGTGTTTCTAGCACAGGTCTGGTTTGCATATCAGTGCTGCTATAAAGACCACACTGTGCTAGATGCACTACAGCAGACAGTGACACCCCAGGCAGGGAAGAGGAACTGCATGGGTTTTCAAAGATAGCGGGTGCTAGAATGAACACTAGACTGCACATGTGTAACAGAAACAGCCAGGTGCTAGTGCCTGTGACTAATATACATGGGCACACAGCTCCAGCGTAATATAAGTCTCAGGGCTGCCGGAAATTGCTATAATAATGGCTGATGCGCTCTAGTGCTTAAACGCTATTGTGCTGGGTTGCAGGGTGCTGCCGAATGGAGGAGACTGCACACCGGTCTCCTCCTCTCTTAAAGCTCCCCTGGGTGGAGCTAATTATTTCTGTGAGGAGACCTTGAAAAAATGCACAGTTGGGGTTTCTTTATCACCTTATAGAAAACCGTGTTCCGAGCTGTGAGGTACCTTGTGGGGAACTGAGAGATTCCGGAACTTCCAGCATCTCATTGCGGATTACTTGGACCCGCTGGGCGGAATGTGGTGACTTCTACAACCTTAATTGGCGATACATGATTTTATGTGTTTTTATGTGAGTAGAATCTTTATATAAATGCATTGTCTTGTCCAGAAGGAGATGCATTATGTACATATCTTTTGAGTTCCTCTAGGATTGACCATTTAAAAGGAGAACATGAGTGCTGTAGACTGATACCAAGGGTGAAATTTAATAGGATGAAAGATTCAGAAAGTGAGAGATTTGGTAAGAAATCTCCAGTTTTTTTAAAAGCGGCAATCATTTATACGGCAAAATCAATGGTTTTGCCGTGTAAATGATTGCCGCTTTAAAAAACAGGAGATTTCGGTACTTGTTTCCTAGCACGGCGCCCATCGGGTCCCATCGCATACCTTAACTTAAGGTATGCGATGGGACCCGACTGACCCGATTTCGCTGTGCTCGCCCCACTCACCACGCTTGGGGGGGCATACAATGAAAAATGGGGTCTGGGGGGCGTTTAACATTGGGGCCAATGTAAAATCGGGTCTCAGGGACCATTTAACATTGGTTCCAATGTAAAAATTCGGGTCAGTCGGGTCAATCGCATCGCATGCAATTTGGTTGCATGCGATGCGATTGACCCAATTTTTGCAACCCGATTGCATACAATTAAAATCGGTGGCGCCTTGCTAGGAAACAAGTACCGAGATTTCTTACCAAATCTCTTACTTTCTGAATCTCTCATCCTATTATATTTCATCCAAAGTTGGATCTCAAAGCGATTTTGTTTATAAAGAAGGTGAGTTTCTCTATGCCACCTAATTATACCCCCCTCCCCTCCCCCCATTAGAGAGAGCCAGTGGTAGGGTTTTTGGCATCCCCCTGTAAACTAGAATGCTTTTCTGTGAGAACTACTGCGTAGGGCCAATGTGGAGGTTAAAATGTTCCACCTCACCATTAGAGGTGGTGGAACTCAGTTCCACCCCGTTCCTCCTCACTTTAACCCCTGGTTACAGTAGCGCACGCAGGGGGGGTTTCTGAGTACCCAGAAACCCCCCCAGGAGTCTAAGGGTCCAAGTCTGAAAGCTGAGGGTCCCCTCTTTCCATGGGTAAAAGAATTTTAAAAATCGGCCCTTGGGAACCAGAGATATCTGACTTCAAAGCAGTGGTCCCCATTCAAGCCTGTTAATTGCTCTTCCCAGTCAGATATTTCAGGTTCTGTCTGACTTAGAGTTTTTCTGAGGGTATATTCCAAAAGCTGGGACTCTCCCCCTTTGATGGACACTAGTAGCTTGTCTCTACTCTGCCTAGAACAAGAGATATCAGCCTTCCAGCAGCTGGTTACTGCTCCAGCTCCACACACCTGGTATGTAGTTTTATATACTCATTGGCAGATTGCTCTGCCTCCTGAATGCTCATCCCCTAGTCCCCAATACCATTTGGTAGGTGGGATTCTCTAGTTTTTAATTCCATTAAAATCTAAGAAATCTATTTCTGGGAACTGGAGATATTTGCAGTCAAGCAAGCTGTGCTCCCACCAGAAAATTATGAATAATAAGCCCACTCCACTATACACCCCTCCTCTGCATATTAAACATCCTCTACCACCCTGGAAGTTATGTGTATATATAAATTTATTATTATTATTATTATTATTATTTATATACATTTGGTCTATCTATAATACTTTAACTGACCCGGCATATACTGGGTCACCTAAGTGTCCATCTCCGTGCTTTGCTCCGCCCCTCTGGAAACCCCCTTCTGAAAATCCTGCGTTTGCCACTGGGTTATACTGTATGTAAATGTTATTTTGCACCATTTGTATTTGTATTATTTTGCTTTGAGTTTTAGATGAAAATCTTCTGAACTTTCAAGTGACCTAAACAGGAAAATAAAATCTCTGTGTATTAGGTGGTGGGATAACTGCTGGTAGCGCCACTGTGGCACACATCTCTTTCTTGTATGAATATGATATGGGTCTTGGTGAAGGCCTTTGGTGTGATCAAGGACAGCAGCCTAAGAGTTTTTGCGCATTTTTTACACATACATAACAACTTTCACAATTAGGCAGGAGAGTTACAATTTAAGGTCCATTTCACACTTCTCATGATCATGAAAACTTTGTCCTGCACTAAGAAAGAGAAACATTATACGGATCCTGCACATTTCAGTGGTAGACATGCCCCCTGTAGATGTGGCCACATCCACATTATGATGTAGCCACACCCCAATAGGGTTTAGTCACACCCTTGTTGTTACATAGACAAACCTTCTATCCTAATTCATAGATCATTAAGGGTGGGATGTTCAAACATCCGCAGTCCAGCTCTGCCCCCCTTTGCCGCTCATCGCATACATAATTATCGCATATGCTCTAACATGTGATAATTATGGCAAAGGACAGCTCTTGCGTTAAGAGCTGTCCTTTGCGGTGTCAGCGGGTCCCATCGGCTCCCCCCTCCCGCCCTCCTTTACCCAGTGCTGCCGCTGCTGCGCCAGGCTCTCCTCCTCGCTGCACCCGGAAGAGGATCATAGTGCAGGGAGGAGGTCACAGGTCTGGACAACACAGCTCTGTGCGGCCTGAACACAGGTATGGGGGGGTCGTGCGGGTGGCAGGGGATCGGTGCGGGGCGGCGGGCAGTCAATGCGGGGCAGCGGTGGGTTGCGGTAGAAGCCCATAGGCCTCTATGGGGCATCGCCAGATTTTTCTTGCGATGCCCCCCGTCGCGGTAACCCGGCGGGGAATGCTTAGAGCATCCCAAAATACGGTAAAAACCCGATAACTGGGTTTTTACCGCATTTTTAGTTTAGAGAATCTCCCCTTAATTTGGGAAATAAGCAGAATCACATGTTATTATGACTCTTAAGGCCCCCATACACTGGTTCTGGAACAAATTCCCCTCAAACTTCCAGGACAACTCCCTGTGAGTGCTGACATCCAATTTGGCACTCATTATTACATATGATTTATCTCATGCGATTTATCATTTGCAATTCATCGCAGGTGCTTTTTACTGATGGTTGCACATGACGATGTGCATCAATTTCCCGATCCGATGCGCACGGGATTCCGTTTCGGATCAGATGGAATTTCAAACACATGTGGTTTGGCCCCTCTTCACTCTTGATTTCTCGCTCCGATCCGTCGGAATCGGGTGAAATTGGCCACAATGTAAGGCCACCTTAACTGTATTGCCTTCTTTGTACAAATGACAAATAGAAATTTAGAAAGAGAGAAATCTATCATGGAAAACTTTATCTTTTAACAAGCAAACCCTTGTACATTCCTCACCATTAAAAAACTTGATGATGTCTGTAAAGTCCATGTTGTTGTCTCGCACAATCTCCCGATAAACTTGTACCAAAGCTAGAGCAATGAACAGTACAAAATGCTCGGAGGAAATATGTTTGGCTGCCCAAATAACTTCCCACACAGCAAAAACGTCCTCATACAGCAACTCTGCAGAACAGAAGACGTACAACAAAAGTTAAAACATCATTTTCTGCAACACTGCAGCAGTCATTTTTCTTAAAGACAAGACCAGGCTGGTTTTAGCTGTTAGTAAAGCTCTGTTTTACACCCTCTGACAAAATCAGCACTTCCGCAAACTCAGACCCAATTACATTCCACAGTCCTCTCCAGAATTATTAGCACCCTTCATGGGAATTAGCTAAAGTCAATATATCGGACGCAAACAAGCTGTGGGGTTTTAATTTTCCCAGTGTTTGTAAACCCCAAAAAAGCTTTTGTTTTGTAACATTAATAAAAAAAAAAAAAAATAAGATACAAACATACTGGAACCTCAATATTTGGCAAAGTGTTGTTACATGCCCTGTTCTATACACTCCACATATTGGGGCAGATGTATTAAGCTTTAACAAGAGATAAATGCAAGGGTGATAAAGGCCCTTATTCTGGTTGGTGCGGTAATATCCGCGTGCGTTCGTATCGCCGATGTTTTGTGTCTGCGCATGTGCAGAGGCGTCTCTGCGCATGTGCGAGCGGGGCGTATGGCCAAATCCCGCATGAAATGTGAACACTCGGACCAGGGGGTGGAGAGGGGCGTGAAGGGCTATTTGGGCTCATTACCATATGCATACGCCCCGCGTTTCATGGGCGTTCCCATGCAAACGCTGGGCGTACGCATGGTAATGCGGCCGTGACGCACGTGTAGGGGGCGGACATATGACATCGCCGGATGTCAGCTGCCCGCCCAGATCCCTGCTTTTGCACGGAAAAATGTCCGTGTGGTCTGAGGTTGCGGGAGCTGGTGGACCATTCGGTCCTGCATTCGATGGTCTGTGACCATCGAATGATGGGGGAGGTTCCCTGAGATGGAGGAGGCGTATTCCATGACAAATACACGTGCGGTCCGTTCGGCCAGCTTCTTACCGCGTACGGACAGAGTTGGCGATCCGTACGGAAGGCGGGGTTTCGCACGCACGGTCCTGGCCGCATATTCGGATCCAGCCGCACCGATCAGAATAAGGGCCAAAGAGAGATAAACGTGCAACCAATCAGCTCCTTACTGACTTTTTTCAAACACAGCCTGTAACATGGCAGTTAGCAGGTGATTGGCTGGACGTTTAGCTCTCCTTATCACCCTTGGATTTATCTCTTGTTAACCCCTTCCCGACAATTGACGTACATTTACGTCATGGTCGGGAAGTACTTCCCGACACATGGCGTAAACGTACGTCATGGCATTTAACTGTCACCGCGTCTATAGACGCGGTGACAGTTTCAACATGTCTGCTGTCCCTGACAGCAGACATGTCCGTGCATGCCCAGGGGGGGCTGCGAGGCCGCCCCCCCGTCGGCGATCGCTGTGATTGGCTGTTCAGTGTGAACAGCCAATTACAGCGTTTTCTGTGTCACCGGCGAATAACGTTCGCCGGTGACACGCGATCGGAGGTGATTGGTGCTGTAAAGTACAGCACCAATCACCGCGGGGTGTAAGGGTGACACTGGTGTCACCCCACCTCACCCCGCCCGCCCCCAAAGGCCGTGATTGGTCCGTCGGACCGACGGACCAATCACAGCCATGGAGGGGGGTTTAAACTAACGGTGACTGCACTGCAGACGCCATTCCGGTCTGGAATTGCGTGCAGTGCGGTCACCGTGCCAATCTGCCGCGATATACTGACCAGAACCTGGCAAAATACTTACCTGATCCTTGCAAATATCTTGGCTGCTTCATCTGTGCTTGTAGTGTGTGGATGCTTCCTGGATCCTGTTACTTGTGACTTCCTGTGAACTTGTGCTGCTGCAGTGTAATAGCGTTAGTTAGATAGAGAGAGATAGAGAGAGATAGTGTCAGAGAGTGCTGTATTTTGTGCTGCTGCAGTGTGATATAGTTATAGAGAGAGAGATAGAGAGAGATAGAGAGAGATAGAGAGAGATAGAGAGAGAGAGATAGAGAGGCCTAGTGACAGAGAGTGCTATATTTTGTGCTGCTGCAGTGTTATAGTTATAGATAGAGAGAGAGAGATAGAGAGAGAGAGATAGAGATAGTGACAGATTGTGCTATATATTTTTTATATAACTGACTGCTGCCCCCCCTTTTGTGCTGATCAGTATAAATTAACTGATCAGCAACTTTTTGGGGGCGCAGGGTATTTTTATATATATATATACCTGTCACTGCTGCTGCTGCAGTGTCATAGAGTGTTAGATAGTGAGAGATAGAGAGATAGAGAGAGATAGTGACAGAGAGTGCTAGAGAGTGCTAAATTTTGTGTCTGCTGCCCCCGCCTTTTGTGCTGATCACTATATCTGAGGTGATCAGCAACTTTTTAGGGGTGCAGAGGTTTTTTTTTTTTTGTTATATATATACCTGCCAGTTGCACTGTCAGTTGCACCTGCTGCCCCTCACTGGTAATCAGTGTCGCATCACTGATCACCTTTTTTTTTTTTTTTTTTATAACCTTTTATTAATTTTCTTTAGTATGAAATATAAAAACATGCATGCATGTATATAACAATACATAACAAACATGTATACATATATCTAACAATACATAGCCAAAAAACAACAAACAAAAAAAAAAAGAAAAACACAAGAAGAATAGAGGCAACAGAAAATATAACAGTACATAGCAGTCGTAGCTATCCCTCCCTTGACGGCAATACCTAGTTCTTTACCTATGCTATCCTCATCTTTTACTGTAGCCTTCTTGTGCATTCTGTATCTTTTCCGCCTTTTATCCCCATATTACTCTATAACCTGTTTACTCATTCCTTTCTCTCTTCTTAAGTCTTATCTTTGTTCGTTTATTTAAAATGGGTGTCTTCCAAGGCGTACTATTTCTTCATTATACCAAGAGGTTAATTTAATTGCTTGTCTTAGCGTTTCTTTTGTTACAGGAGAGATGTTTTTAATATGCGGTGCCCAGATGGAGAAAAATCTTTCTACCTTCTTTTCCTTATTCAAAGACATTTCGAGCCAATCCATATGGAACAAGTACGAGATCCGGGGTTCTAGCAAGGTTAGGGTTAAGGTGTTATTTGACACCCACTGTGATAAAATTGTCTTCCGTGCTGCGGCAAATATTTTTGCCAGGAATATTTTCTCTCCTTGGGTTAGATTTCTTTCTCTTACTTGGGTATGTATATGTATATCCCACAAGGCCCATTCTGGAGTGAGCGCTACCCTTATCTCGTATCTGCTCCATATGTAGTCGCTAATCGCCTGCCAAAACTTATTTACATCTGGACACTGCCACATGCAGTGCATTATGTCTGCGTCAGCTGCCTTACATTTAAAGCAAGCTGAGTCTGATGTTAATCCCATTTGCCATCTTCTTTTCGGCGTGTAGTAGGCCCTGTGCAACATCTTATATTGCATCTCTGCATATGTGGCCGTGACTAACGTTTTATTTAATCGTACAAAAGCTTTTAAGATTGCTTGTGGTGTTATACCTGGTAAGTCTTCTGACCACCTCGTAAACCCCATATTCTCTCCCTCTACTGTTATCTGTTTTTTAATATGTTGATATATCCATGATGTTGTAATCGTTTTATTTTTATTCCCCATGCTCTTTATCATTTTATTTAAATTTTTTTCGGTTTCAATGACTGTTATTTTCCTTATAGTGCTCTGAACATAGCTTCTCAATTGGAAGTATACAAATCTGGGTATTGATATATCACCATATTTTTCACATAGCTCCTGGTATGGCAGGATCACTGTACAATTTTCATTCATAATATTGTGTAAGGTTCTCATTCCTGCCTGGTCATAGCTCCTGACAAGTCTGCTATCTTGCAAGGTTGGCATACCTGTTTCAGTATTGTACAGTAATGATTGAAACACTGTGTTATACGAAGTCATTCCCAGCCCAGCATGAGCTAGTCTCCATGCTGCACAGGTTGCCATCAGCATTGGGTTCTCTGCTACCTTTGCCGGATATTTTGACGGCCTCATATGCAGCAGGCTTGTCAGTGGTATTTCCGGGCAGGAAGCTTGTTCTATTACCAAATTTACGTAATGTTCTTTTGCATGTATCCAATCTACCGCGTATCTAAAGTTCGCTGCCACTGTGTAACTCTTTATACATGGCAGATTAATACCCCCCAGTGAGATTTGTTGGGTTAGTTTGTACATTGAAATTCGGGGCTTTTTTCCTTCCCATATAAACCTACTGATCTCCCTATTTAGTAGTTTTATGTCCGAGTCTTTAATTAACAGGGGTAGGGTTTGTATAACATATAGCAATCTAGGAAATGATATCATCTTGACCAGCTGGCATCTCCCTATATATGATAGCGGTAAAGAACGCCATGCCCGGAAGTCTGTTCCAATTTTCTTAATTACCGGTACATAGTTTGCCTGGTACAGTTCTGCTGGGTTTGCCGTTATGACTAGCCCTAGGTATGTAATGTGATGATCTGCCCATAAAAATGGAAAGTCAAATGTCCATCCCATTTTTACCTCTCTATGCAGTGCCAATGCCTTAGTTTTTGCTTTATTGACCATAAATCCTGATATATCCTCAAACTCCTTCAACATCCTTAGAAGGCTAGGAAAGGCCTTCTGTGGATTTGTAAAGTATAACAGAAGGTCGTCAGCGTATGCTGATACCTTTAGCTCTTCGGCTCCGAATTGTATCCCCTTCCATTCCGTTTGGGAGTGGAAGATTCTAATAAGTGGGTCTATGGCGATGTTAAAAAGTAGAGGGGATAATGGGCACCCCTGTCGGGTCCCCCGGGCCAGATCAAATCTAGACGTATTTAGTCCGTTTATTGTTAAATGCGCTTTTGGCGAGGAATACAAGTTCCTAAACAAAGTGATAAATCCCACTCCCAGCCTTTGCGTATGAAAAACCCTTAACAGATGTGCCCAGGATACTCGATCGAATGCCTTATCGGCATCACAGCTCACTAGCAGGGAGTTTCCCTTAGCTAGTGAGTGTGATTGTACCAGTGCCGCTATCACTTGCCTGATGTTGTGTATTGAAGATCTACCCCTTAAAAATCCCGTCTGTGACGGGTGAATCAATTTTGGCAAGACCAGCTGTAGTCTGTTAGCCATGATGGTTGTTAGGATTTTGAGATCCTGATTTAGTAGTGAGATCGGTCTATACGATGTCACCAAATTTGGATCTTTACCCGTTTTTTTTATCACAATTATTCTTGCCTCGTTGAACCCCATCGGGGGTGATCCACCCTTAATGATGTAGTTAAAAAAGGCAAGCATGTGTGGCATCAGTTCTGGTAACGTCAATTTATAGTATTCCGCACTTAGTCCGTCAGGCCCTGGTGATTTGCCTTTTGATAGTTTATTTATGGCTTGTTTGAGTTCTACTTCTGTTATTAGGTCTATTAAAGCCTCACTTTCTGGTTTTGTTAATGTAGGGAGTTTGGCTCTTCTCAGAAAGTCCATCCCTAGCTTTGGGTGATCTTGGGGTGGTGCGTACAGGTCCTTGTAATAATTTAAAAAAACGTCCGCTATTTCTTCCGTCCTTTTGTTCTGTATCCCTCCCTCTGAGGTTATGCTTGTGATGCGGGTTGCTGGTCGGTGTCCTCTGGCCACCGATGCTAGCAATTTCCCAGCCTTATTGCCCCATCTAAAATACCTGTGCTTTTGAAGGTCTAAGTAATATTGAGCTTTTTCCGTACATACAGTGTCGTATAGTGCTTTTGTTTCCAAAAATACCTGGCGGGTCTCCCGAGTACTGTTGCTCAGCATCGCTGCATATGCCACTGATACCGCCGTACTCAGTTCTGCATATCGTTTCTGTATTATTTTTCGTTTTACTGCTACATAAGCCATAATACAGCCCCGCATGACAGGCTTAGAAGCCGCCCAAAATAAATTTATGTCATCTACGTGCTGTATATTATCTTTCACATAATTTTGAAGGTGCTGCTTCAGTGCTGCCCCAAACTCGGGGGAGTCCGCCAGGTATATAGGGAATCGCCAGTTACGAGACTGGGCGATTGGGGCCTGCAGTGACAGCTTAAACCAGATTGGTGCATGGTCTGAGATTAATATTGGTTCTATTTTAGACTGAATTACCCTTGTTAATAAAGTATTTTGTATTAGCCAAAAATCTATTCGTGTTGATGTGTGATGTGGATGGGAATAAAAAGTATATTCTCTGTCTGCTGGGTGCTGATGTCTCCATGGATCTGCCACATCCAGGGAGCTCATCAGCAACCGCAGACCTGGTGGAGGGGCGTTCCTGCTATTATCTTTAGATTTGTCCAATATTTGCTGTTGTGTGGTATTGAAATCTCCCCCTATTATTATCTGTCCCTCCGCCCAGTCCTGCAACTGCACGTATAAATTTGTAAAAAATTCCATATTAGGGCCTGTAGGGGCATATATTGTACCTTTTTTTTTTATTGTGTGTGCTGTGGGGTCTTTTTTTAATTTTTTTTTTTTACACACACTGTGATTTTGTGGGTGTCCTGTGGCCGCTGTGCGCGGATCAGTACATCACTGATCATCTTTTTCGGCACAGGGTTGATCTATTTTTTTTTTTTTTTTTATCAAATTCCTGTTGCCTTTCAGCGCTGTTCAGTGACGGACGTTACTGACCAACATCTGTGCTCAATTTTTGGCGCAGGACCTTTTTTTTTTTTTTTTTTTAACCCCTTCAATTTTTTTTTTTTAACCCCTTCAATTTTTTTTTAACCCCTTCAATTTTTTTTTTTTTTAACCCCTCCATTTTTTTTTTTTTGTATAAAGTATTTTTTTTTTCTGCACACTACATACACACTACACACTACATACCCCCCGGGTTGAAATAAAGTTTGTACCCCCCCCTACACTATACACGTGTTGAAACATTTCACTACCAGTAACACAAAAATAAAAATGGCATCCCAAATGTCATCCCAAATGTCATCCCAGTCATCCAGAAGAATGTATTCAGCGGAGGAGGCATATGCCCTGCTTGCTTCTGACTCTGACACAGCCAGTGATGCAAGCGGGGAATTTGAAGGATTCGCCTTAAGCTCCTCTTCCTCCTCTGGTGATGAGGGACCCCCTCAAAGACGCCCCCGTAGAGCAGCTGAGACCCCCCCCCCCAATAATTGATCTCGTATGGACCCCACCACCAGACAATTTTGAGCCCCAGGTTCCTGAGTTTTTGGCCATGCCAGGAATCCAATTTGATTCCACAGGTCTCAGAGAAATTGACTTTTTCAAATTATTTTTCTCTGATGATTTTATAAATTTAATGGTGGACCAAACTAATTTATATGCCCAGCAGTTTATTGCTCAAAACCCCACGTCATCATTTGCTAGGTGGACCCCTGTAGATGCAGTAGAGATGATGACGTTTTGGGGTCTGGTGTTTCATATGGGCATAGTAAAAAAGCCAGAAATTAGGCAATATTGGAGTACAGATGTTCTGTACAGCACCCCATTTTACCGTATGGCCATGCCCCGGGCTCGATTTGAGACGATCCTTAAATTTTTGCATTACAACGATAATGCACAGTGCCCACCCAGAGATGATCCCACCTTTGACCGGCTATTCAAAGTCAGGCCGGTCATTGATCATTTCAGTGCCAAATTTGAAGACATGTACATCCCAGATAAATTCATTTGCATAGACGAGTCCCTTATACATTTTAAAGGAAGGGTTAAATTCCGCCAGTACCTTCCCAGTAAGAGGGCAAGGTATGGCATAAAAATGTATAAGTTGTGTGAAAGCACCTCAGGGTACACCCACAGGTTTAGGGTATATGAAGGGAAGGATTCAAGAATTGAACCGCCAGAATGCCCCCCCTCCCTCGTAGGTGTTAGTGGAAAAATTGTCTGGGATTTAGTGCACCCCTTCCTGGATAAAGGTTATCACCTCTATGTGGATAACTTTTACACCAGCATCCCCCTGTTTAAGGCCCTTGGTTCAAGAGGTACAGCAGCTTGCGGTACTGTGCGCAAGAACCAAAGAGGCCTCCCAAAAACGCACATTGCCCAAGTAATGAGAAGGGGTGAAAGCAGGGGAATATGCACCGAAAATATGTTGTTGGTCAAATATAAGGACAAGAGGGATGTCCTTATACTGACAACAATTCACGGAGACAGTACCACCTCCGTCCCTGTACGAGGTACCAGTACCCACACCTCCAAACCTAATTGTATCCTGGATTACAATAGGTACATGGGCGGAGTGGATCTTTCAGATCAGGTACTGAAGCCGTACAGTGCCCTGCGGAAAACAAAAATCTGGTACAAGAAGCTGGCCGTGTATATCATCCAGATGGCACTGTATAACGCTTACGTGCTATTCCGTTCTACCGGCCAGAGGGGGACATTTATGCACTTTCAAGAGGAAGTCATAAAGGGCCTAATATTTGGGAACCAGCAGGCTGAGGGCCCCAGTACTTCTAGTACTGGCCCCCGTATTGTACCAGGGCAGCATTTTCCTGATGAAATCCCCTCCACTGGAAAAAAGGGCAGGACACAAAAAAGGTGCAAAGTTTGCTATAAAAAGGGAATAAGAAAGCAAACTATTTTCCAGTGTGACACTTGCCCCGACAAACCCGGCCTATGTATAAAGGAGTGTTTTAAAATATACCACACATCTATGGATTATTAGGTTCATAATTTCACCGTGCTTCGGGGGTCTTGCTAATGCCACATACCACCCACCATTCATTCCACCATAATCTGAGCCGCAAAATCCAAAAATCACTCCTTCCCTTCTGAGTCCTGCCATGCACCCAACTGGTATTTTTTGGTCACATGTGAGGCATTGCCGTACTCGGAAGAAATTGGGGCACAGATTTTGGGGTGCTTTTTCTCCTTCATACCTTCTGAAAATGAAACATTTTGAGCCAGAACTGCATTTTTGTGTAAAAAAATGTAATTTTTCATTTTCACTGCCCACTTGTATCAAAATTGGTGAAACCCCTGGGGGTTTGAAATGTACACTATACCCCTAGATGAATTCCCTGAGGGGTGTAGTTTGCAAAATGGGGTCACTTGTGGGGGGGTTCCACTGTATTGGTGCTTTGGGGGTCTTGCTAATGCGACATAGCACCCACCATCATTCCACCAGAATTTGTGCTGCAAAATCCAAATATCACTCCTTCCCTTCTGAGTCCTGCAACTTTTTGGTCACACATGAGGCATTGCCGTACTCGGGAGAAATTGGGGCACAGATTTTGGGGTGCTTTGTCTCCTTCATTCCTTCTGAAATTGAAAAATTTTGAGCCAGAACTGCATTTTTGTGTAAAAAAATGTAATTTTTCATTTTCACTGCCCACTTGTATCAAAATTGGTGAAACCCCTGGGGGTTTGAAATGTACACTATACCCCTAGATGAATTCCCTGAGGGGTGTACTTTGCAAAATGGGGTGACTTGTGGGGGGGTTCCACTGTATTGGTGCAACATAGCACCCACCATTCATTCCACCAGAATCTGTGCTGCAAAATCCAAAAATCACTCCTTCCCTTCTGAGTCCTGCCATGCACCCAACTGGTATTTTTTGGTCACATGTGAGGCATTGCCGTACTCGGGAGAAATTGGGGCACAGATTTTGGGGTGCTTTTTCTCCTTCATACCTTCTGAAAATGAAAAATTTTGAGCCAGAACTGCATTTTTGTGTAAAAAATGTAATTTTTCATTTTCACTGCCCACTTGTATCAAAATTGGTGAAACCCCTGGGGGTTTGAAATGTACACTATACCCCTAGATGAATTCCCTGAGGGGTGTAGTTTGCAAAATGGGGTCACTTGTGGGGGGGTTCCACTGTATTGGTGCTTGGGGGGTCTTGCTAATGCGACATAGCACCCACCAACATTCCACCAGAATCTGAGCTGCAAAATCCCAAAATCACTCCTTCCCTTCTGAGTCCTGCCATGCACCCAACTGGTATTTTTTGGTCACATGTGAGGCATTGCCGTACTCGGGAGAAATTGGGGCACATATTTTGGGGTGCTTTTTCTCCTTCATACCTTCTGAAAATGAAAAATTTTGAGCCAGAACTGCATTTTTGTGTAAAAAAATGTAATTTTTCATTTTCACTGCCCACTTGTATCAAAATTGGTGAAACCCCTGGGGGTTTGAAATGTACACTATACCCCTAGATGAATTCCCTGAGGGGTGTACTTTGCAAAATGGGGTGACTTGTGGGGGGGTTCCACTGTATTGGTGCAACATAGCACCCACCATTCATTCCACCAGAATCTGTGCTGCAAAATCCAAAAATCACTCCTTCCCTTCTGAGTCCTGCCATGCACCCAACTGGTATTTTTTGGTCACATGTGAGGCATTGCCGTACTCGGGAGAAATTGGGGCACAGATTTTGGGGTGCTTTTTCTCCTTCATACCTTCTGAAAATGAAAAATTTTGAGCCAGAACTGCATTTTTGTGTAAAAAATTTAATTTTTCATTTTCACTGCCCAGTTGTACCACAATTGGTGAAACCCCTGGGGGTTTGAAATGTACACTATACCCCTAGATGAATTCCCTGAGGGGTGTAGTTTGCAAAATGGGGTCACTTGTGGGGGGGTTCCACTGTATTGGTGCTTTGGGGGTCTTGCTAATGCGACATAGCACCCACCAAAATTCCACCAGAATCTGAGCTGCAAAATCCAAAAATCACTCCTTCCCTTCTGAGTCCTGCCATGCACCCAACTGGTATTTTTTGGTCACATGTGAGGCATTGCCGTACTCGGGAGAAATTGGGGCACAGATTTTGGGGTGCTTTTTCTCCTTCATACCTTCTGAAAATGAAAAATTTTGAGCCAGAACTGCATTTTTGTGTAAAAAATGTAATTTTTCATTTTCACTGCCCACTTGTATCAAAATTGGTGAAACCCCTGGGGGTTTGAAATGTACACTATACCCCTAGATGAATTCCCTGAGGGGTGTAGTTTGCAAAATGGGGTCACTTGTGGGGAGGTTCCACTGTATTGGTGCTTGGGGGGTCTTGCTAATGCGACATAGCACCCACCAAAATTCCACCAGAATCTGAGCTGCAAAATCCAAAAATCACTCCTTCCCTTCTGAGTCCTGCCATGCACCCAACTGGTATTTTTTGGTCACATGTGAGGCATTGCCGTACTCGGGAGAAATTGGGGCACAGATTTTGGGGTGCTTTTTCTCCTTCATACCTTCTGAAAATGAAAAATTTTGAGCCAGAACTGCATTTTTGTGTAAAAAAATGTAATTTTTCATTTTCACTGCCCACTTGTATCAAAATTGGTGAAACCCCTGGGGGTTTGAAATGTACACTATACCCCTAGATGAATTCCCTGAGGGGTGTAGTTTGCAAAATGGGGTCACTTGTGGGGGGGTTCCACTGTATTGGTGCTTGGGGGGTCTTGCTAATGCGACATAGCACCCACCAAAATTCCACCAGAATCTGAGCCGCAAAATCCAAAAATCACTCCTTCCGTTCTGAGTCCTGCCATGCACCCAACTGGTATTTTTTGGTCACATGTGAGGCATTGCCGTACTCGGGAGAAATTGGGGCACATATTTTGGGGTGCTTTTTCTCCTTCATACCTTCTGAAAATGAAAAATTTTGAGCCAGAACTGCATTTTTGTGTAAAAAAATGTAATTTTTCATTTTCACTGCCCACTTGTATCAAAATTGGTGAAACCCCTGGGGGTTTGAAATGTACACTATACCCCTAGATGAATTCCCTGAGAGGTGTACTTTGCAAAATGGGGTGACTTGTGGGGGGGTTCCACTGTATTGGTGCAACATAGCACCCACCATTCATTCCACCAGAATCTGTGCTGCAAAATCCAAAAATCACTCCTTCCCTTCTGAGTCCTGCCATGCACCCAACTGGTATTTTTTGGTCACATGTGAGGCATTGCCGTACTCGGGAGAAATTGGGGCACAGATTTTGGGGTGCTTTTTCTCCTTCATACCTTCTGAAAATGAAAAATTTTGAGCCAGAACTGCATTTTTGTGTAAAAAAATGTAATTTTTCATTTTCACTGCCCACTTGTATCAAAATTGGTGAAACCCCTGGGGGTTTGAAATGTACACTATACCCCTAGATGAATTCCCTGAGAGGTGTACTTTGCAAAATGGGGTGACTTGTGGGGGGGTTCCACTGTATTGGTGCAACATAGCACCCACCATTCATTCCACCAGAATCTGTGCTGCAAAATCCAAAAATCACTCCTTCCCTTCTGAGTCCTGCCATGCACCCAACTGGTATTTTTTGGTCACATGTGAGGCATTGCCGTACTCGGGAGAAATTGGGGCACAGATTTTGGGGTGCTTTTTCTCCTTCATACCTTCTGAAAATGAAAAATTTTGAGCCAGAACTGCATTTTTGTGTAAAAAAATGTAATTTTTCATTTTCACTGCCCACTTGTATCAAAATTGGTGAAACCCCTGGGGGTTTGAAATGTACACTATACCCCTAGATGAATTCCCTGAGGGGTGTAGTTTGCAAAATGGGGTCACTTGTGGGGGGGTTCCACTGTATTGGTGCTTTGGGGGTCTTGCTAATGCGACATAGCACCCACCAAAATTCCACCAGAATCTGAGCTGCAAAATCCAAAAATCACTCCTTCCCTTCTGAGTCCTGCCATGCACCCAAATGGTATTTTTTGGTCACATGTGAGGCATTGCCGTACTCGGGAGAAATTGGGGCACAGATTTTGGGGTGCTTTGTCTCCTTCATACCTTCTGAAAATGACAAATTTTGAGCCAGAACTGCATTTTTGTGTAAAAAAAATAATTTTTCATTTTCACTGCCCAGTTGTACCACAATTGGTGAAACCCCTGGGGGTTTGAAATGTACACTATACCCCTAGATGAATTCCCTGAGGGGTGTAGTTTGCAAAATGGGGTCACTTGTGGGGGGGTTCCTAACTTTTAGCATCTTATGGTGCCTAGAAACCTACATGGTGCCTAAAAAATAATCTCATAAAAAGGAGGCTCCAAAATCAAGTAGGTGCTCCTTCTATTATGAAGCCTGTGGTTTGGTCACAGTGCACACTAGGGCCACATATAGGATATTTATGAAAACAAAAGAATTGGGGGAATCAATTTTCAGTCACATTTCTCTAGTAAAATGTACTGTGTTCCTTAGAAAAATGTATTAAAATTGCAAATCTGCAAAAAAAAAAAAATTTTGAAATTTCACCTACACTTTGTTTTAATTCCTGTGAAACACCTAAAGGGTTAACAAACTTCCAAAATGCTGTTTTGAATACTGTGAGGGGTGCAGTTTTTGAAATGGCATCATTTATGGGGGTGTCTCACATACAAGTCCCTCAAAGTCACATCAGAACTGAACTGGTCCCTAAAAAAATCAGTGTTTGAAATTTTCTTGAAAATTTGAGAATTTGCTATTCATATTGTAAGCCTCCTAGTGTCCCAAAAAATTAAAAGGAAGTTGAAATAATGATGGCAACATAAAGTATACATATGGTCTATGTTAGTTATTAACTATTTTGAGTGGTATGATTATTTGTCTCACAAGCAGAAAATTTAACATTTTGCAAATTGCTAAATTTTCCATTTTTTTACGACATTTTGGTATTTTTCACAAAAAAACACAGACTGTATCAACCCAAATTTACCACTAATTTGAAGTACAATGTGTCACGAAAAAACAATCTCAAAATCACTGGGATAAGTAAAAGCAAAAAAAAGTTATCCCCACTTAAGTGAGACATGTCAGATTTGAAAAAAAGGGCTCTGTCAGGAACGCAAAAACTGGCTCTGTCAGGAAGGGGTTAAAGCTTAATACATCTGCCCCAATGGGCCTTATTCAGATCTGAGCTCAGTACAAATTTGTTTGGAAAATATGCAAAACCATGTGCACTGCAGGTGGGGCAGATGTAACCTGTGCAGAGAGAGTTACATTTGGGTGTGGTGTGCTGAAACTGAAATCTAAATTGCAGTGTAAAAATAATGCAGCCAGTATTTGAATAAATAGATCTGAATAAAGCCCATTGTCAATTGGGTCCAGATGTGGAAACTGAGAGGGACATTGGAAAACTCTAATTTTGTGATCCCACAACAGACAATTTGAGCCTTTTGCTACTCGCAGATAGATTTCACCTTGCAATATCCTGGTATAGAGCAGAATTCATTGTGCCACTGATTTTCATAAGCATCAATATAATCCACCTTCAGGTGTTTTCCTTTGTACACAGCATACTTGCCTACCTGACCCTCTCCATGAGGGAGAAAATGCTTTGTTCCTGGACTTCCCTGGTAATGTATGATTGCCATCACCTGTGGAGAGCTAGGTAATTGATAAGAAAGGTATTTCACCACAGGTGATGGCAATCATAGATTACCAGGGAAGTCCAGATACAGAGCATTTTCTCCCTGAAGGAGAGGGTCAGGTAGGCAAGTATGGTACACAGTCCATATACTTCCCCAACTGATGGTGCGCATCTAGCCATATCACACAATTCCATTAAAAGTTAATTTTGTGTGTTGCTCTTTTTTGCTTATTTTGTGGAAGGCACCGACAGTGGGTTTTAACACTTTAAAGTCATACCTTCCTATATGACCCTCTCCAGGAGGGACAGGATGCTCTATTCCTGGGCTTTCCTTTAAACTTACGATTACCACCACCTGTGTTGAAACTCTTTTCTTATCAATTAACCTTTTTAAAACAAGTTAATGCTATAATACAGTAAAAGAGAGAAGTCCAGGAAGCATTGTGTCCCTCCTGGAATGGGCCATGTTGGGAGGTATGTTAAAAAAAACCAAGAAATAACTCCAACCCCCCTCGACTTTAGAGTGTTGTTTTCACCCCATCTAAACATTTTTGGGCGTGGCCTAATCGCTGGAAGCGACCACATCTCCTGCGATTAGGCCACAACCCCAAAATTTTCCCCTGGGGCCCGGCATACCTCTCGGCGCCCCTGGGCTGCAGCACGGGTGGTTAAATAAAAAAAAATGTATGTACTAATTAAGTCACCTGTGCTCAAGCATTGATATCACTACATGGACTGTTGATGGTAATGTATTGGAGCATATAGGAATTATACATTTGCTCCCAAACACTGGAAAACAGACAATGGTTAAAGCTGTTTGATTTAACAAATATACTCAATGCAAATGGTTGACTGTCACATGCTCCCATGCATTAGGCGATTTTTGTTCCCACCAGACAGATTGGACAGACAAATCTGTAGGCGTGTACCCAGCTTTAGTGCCCCTTGAGGACCCAGGTTGGGAATACATGGCACAGTGCTTAATTGGCCCTTTCTTGCGGTTACAATACAGCAGTATATAAAATACCTCTTTTGAAATCAAGAAGAAACCAGCGATAACAGAAGTAGAAATGTGTGTAGTCTCCATTCTGGTGCATGAGTTCAAACAGCTCAGAGTCCAAAATCTGGCAAAAGAAAATCAACATCTGTTACAATTAAATGTCTAATTTTCCCCCTTGTTATCTAAATAAAATATATATCACAAGATTTCCCACATGGTAACGTCCATTAGATCATGTCTTATAATGGGAATATGTACTAAGCCTTGCAGAAACTAGTAGCCAATCAGCTCCTAACTGCATTGGGTTTGAAAAGGGACAGCTAGGAGCTGATCAGTTAGTAATTTATCTCTCTCCACTTTATCTCTCCAAAGCTTAGTACATCTGCCTCTCTTTCAATGGTTAGCCTGCAATTAAACAGTCTGAGGCATAGAACACAGAAGAGGGTTATTGCAGCAAGAAGAGCATTGTAGTAGCAATACCACCCAGATACAACAATTGCAACAGCACAGAATACTGTGAGACTCACATGAATAATGCAAATCAACAACACCAAGACATATAAAATGATTGGTCTCACCGAACTCTGAAGGGTAACACATAACTAAGATATCTGGAAGCATATATAGTGGTGTATTCAATGTTTTAGCAGCCGCATATGCCGTTTCCCCCTCGCTTCAAAAACGGAGCAAGGGGGAAATGGCGTAAGCAGGGGATCAGTTGAATACTGACCTTGCGAGCTGTCACAGCGAGCAGGCAGCCCTGCTCGCTGTCGAAGCACGCCCCCGGCATTGAATACTGCCCATAGTCTCATAAGATATTACAATAAGGACGAATAATTGAGACAAAAAAAAAACGCACAGAAAGAAACTGTATTTAATAATCCTATAAGAGCCCTACACACTTGTGATTTTAACCCACTATTTTCCTACTATAACACTTCCTTCATTCTAGATTCATTTGTGTAATTTTTTTAAATAAGGAACAATAAAAGTGATATTTTATTGATAACCATTACAGTAGCGCACGCAGGGGGGGTTTCCGAGTACCCAGAACCCCCCCCAGAAGTCTAAGAGGCCTAGGCTGAAAGCTGAGGGTCCCCTCTTTCCATGGGTATAAGAATTTTAAAAATCGGCCCTTGGGAACCGGAGATATATGACTTCAAAGCAGTGGTCCCCATCCAAGCCTGTTAATTGCTCTTCCCAGTCAGATATTTCAGGTTCTGTCTGATTTAGAGATTTTCTGAGGTTATATTCCAAAAGCTGGGACTCTGCTTCTTTGATGGACACTAGTAGCTTGTCTCTACTGTTCTCAGAACCAGAGATATCAGCCTTCCAGCAGCTGGTTACTGCTCCAGCTCCACATACCTGGTATGTAGTTTTATATACTCCTTGGCAGATTGCTCTGCCTCCTGAACTCTGATCACCTAGTCTCAAGTACCATTTGGTAGGTGGGATTATCTAGTTTTAAATTCCATTAAAATCAAAGAAATCTATTACCGGGAACTGGAGATATCTGCAGTCAAGCAAGCTGTCCTCCCACCAGAAAATTATGAATAGTAAGCCCACTCCACTATACACACCTCCTCTGCATATTAAACATCCTCTACCACCCTGGAAGGATTCAGTATTGAATCCCGGCGGTCGGGATCCCGGCGTTCAGAATCCCGACGCCGGAATCCCGACAGCCGAAATGCCGACAAGGGGGGGACGTGGATCGCCCCCCCTTGCGGGCTCACTGCGCTCGCCACGCAGCGTGCCCGGTGCCTCGCTACGCTCAGCACACTATTTTATTCTCCCTCCAGGGGTGTCGTGGACACCCCAGGAGGGAGAAAGTGTTGGCATTTCGGCGGTCGGGATTCCGGCGTCGGGATTCTGAACGCCGGGATCCCGACCGCCGGGATCTTAACTGCATCCCCCCTGGAAGCTATGTATCAGGGCCCCTTCATTCAGCCCAATGCCCTCTTCTCCCACCATCTGTGCAGTAAAGGGGTAATTAGTGGAAATTACTGATCCAGGCCCTACATGCTGAGCGGTTGATATAATACCCCCTACCACCTGTGGGACATCAAAGCTTCCCCCCACCCCTATCGCTGAAGGATCGGTAGGGGCCCCAATACATTGGTATGCCCAGGGGCCTACACTGCTGTTGGTGCCCCTGTATGTATATATATATATATATATATATATATATATATATATATTTGTTTTTATTATTTATATACATTTGGTCTATCTATAATACTTTAACTGACCCGGCATATACTGGGTCACCTAAGTGTCCATTTCCGTACTTTGCTCCGCCCCTCTGGAAACCCCCTTCTGAAAATCCTGCGTTTGCCACTGCATTAGTAACCTGGATCTCAAGCTTCCAAAGTGCACCAACTAAATTCTCGACTTTTCTGTAAATAAACCTTTGCTACTTCTTGTCTGCTCTGTGTACCAGCCTGGTACTTGTTTGTTTCACAGTATGAAATTCTGAATGGGGTGTATTTACTAAGATGGTAGTTCTATTGAGGTTGGGATGTTGCTGATCAGAATATACTTCTTGTTTATTTAGCAACTTCTAGAATAGGGGTTTACAAACCGGTCTCCAAGATCTACCAACCATTCATGTTTTCTAGACCACCTGTGGATATGTAGAATGTGTCAGTTAGGAATGAATGCAGCACAGGTTTGAAAACGTGACAGTTAGTAATCACTGCACCTGTGCACCAGCTAGGTGGTCTGGAAATTGTGGGCTGTTGGTAGATTTTGAGGACCGGTTTGGCCAGCCCTGTTATAGAAGATAATAGACAGAATCTGATTGGTTTCCCGGATCGCATTGCATCACACGCAAATTGCATGCAAATAGCATGGGATTTGATCACGTGCGATCCGATGTGATGCAATTAAGTACAAAATGCACCGGAAAAATCTCACCGTGTATGGGCACCTTTAAGGTGCCCACACACTGTGCAATTTGTGCAAGGTGCATTTTGCACTAGATCGCATTAAATCTAGTTCAAATCGCATGTGATACACTACAGCAGTTTGCAATCTGACCTACTGTAGATGCAATGCGATCTAGTACAGAAAGTAGTGCCTGCACATACTTCAAATCGCATGTGATACGCAACAACAGCGTGCGATCTGAACTAGATGCATTGCGATCTAGTACTGCCTGTACATACTTTTTTTGCTTGCCATAGGAAACACGGTGTGATTTGAGCTACAAGCGATGCCTTTTGAACTAAAAGGTTAAAAAAGCATACGAGAATCGCACCATGAGTAACCATTCGTTACCAGAGAGAAATATACATTATACAAAGCATTATAAATGTTTATTCTGCTATAAGTGAATGTAAATTTAGGCAATACAAACAATTCACCTGGATCAATGACCTCATGTTTGCAAAGTGTACATCCATAGCGCCTCCATTTGGGAAGTTCTGAGTCATTCTCTTCATAAGCTGAGTGAAGCAGCTGTATGCCAGCAGATCTGTGTATAGAATATATCATTATATGCTGTGTTAATGGTTCAGGACTTTTGTACCTGCATAATAATATTAACTATTCCATTGTACTTTTCCTGTTTTTTTTATGTGTAGATGAGGAGAGGTTTATCACCAAGTAGCAACTATTTAGGACATTAAGCAGGGACACCCCAATGTTTCAAGGTTGGGGGAGATATAAGAATTAGCCTGTTGTCCTCTCCCTCTCATCCACTGCCTGTCACCTTCTCCCTGGTGTCAGTCATTGCCTCTCCCCGTCACCTTCTGCATCTCACATAATTTTCTCCCTGTTGACCTCTCTTCCTCTCAGTGGCACCATCCACTGCCTCTCCTGTCACCCACAGCCTCCCCTTGTCAACAACTGCTTCTCCTACTATATCTCCCTGTCAGATACTGCCTCTCCCCATCACGCTCTGCCTCTCCAAGGCATCACTCTCTCCCATCACCCTCTGCTTCCCACCTGTCACTTACTGCCTCTCCCAATCATCCACTGACTCTTTCTGTCAACCACTGCCTCTCCCACCATCTCTTCCTATCAACCACTCCCTGTCACCCACTGCCTCTCCCCATCATCACCTACACCACCCACTGCCTCCCCGCCCAACCATTCCCAGTCATCACTAACTGACTCTCCATGGTGTCACTCACTGACTCACTCTGTCATCAGAAAAACAGTCTGAGATTGAGACGAGGGGCTTGGCAGTGCGGTCTGAGGGAAGAGGGGTACGGAGGGGATAGAATTACTGTCGCTTAGATGTCAGAGTATGGAATAAGGGGCCTGGCTATGACTGCTCAGGGTGCTGGATCAGGACTGCGGAAGCAAAGGTTGGCATGAGTTTGGGATTGGGGGAGTCCACAATGCTGCTTTTCCTGGAGTGCACGTGCCTTTGGCGCACACAAAATAAACCCTCCTTTCATTTTGTTCTGCATCCACCCCTATCAGCACTATGAGGAAAGCAGCTAATAGTGTATTAGAAAAAAATGACATCCATAAATGGCAAAAGAGCAGAGAGAGAAGGGCTGAATGGAGAGCTTAGGGAGAGGAGGTGAGGAACATATGATGTGGGAGACGCAGGGCTGTTCCACCTCCCTGTTACTGTCCCAGGAACTAATATATTTTCATAACATTTGTCTGAAACTGTACAAACTCAGCCAGGACAGTGACAGTAAAATAAAAATAGGTCAATTCCCTCCGACATTGACATAGCGTGCGACTCAGAAGCAGGCCCATTGTGTTTGGTTAAACTTCAGGCGCATTTAGTGCATTTGTACTAACCATTATCCAGAATCACCATGAGTGGAGCCAGCAGGTCGCACATCCCTTGAACGTAACCAACATCCAGGTGCTCCCACACGTAGCTGTATAAAATATAATATAGCAATAAGGTTAATGAGTTGTATGTTGTAATTGCATCCACTATTAACTAATAACCTCATTTTGCACCATTGGTCATATGTAGTCATCAGCTTGTTTTTGGAAGCACTCTGATCTTTTATATTGTGTTTCTGGGGTGTATATATATATATATATATATATATATATATATATACCAGGGCGGTGGGGCTGCGCACACCACACATTGCATGGGGTGACTGTTTAGCACATGCTGCAATGTTGTATGCAATATATGTGCTGGCTGGGATCAGCAGCACTGCGTGTTTCACTGCTGATGCTGCACCTGTGCATTTCACTGATACCACTGTGCCTTGATTAGCAGTTTCACTGCTGGGGATGCATTTGATTTCTCCTTTTAAGCCCATCTCCCGACAGCCATTGGCTGGTTTCATAGGAATCCTGTGAAACTAGATAATGGACGGGCTTAAAAGAAGAAACAAAGCCAAATGCTGCATCCCGGGTGCAGTTGTGAAATGCACCGTGCTGCTGATCCCCAGGGGCAGGAAACCAGCACATAACATAAATAACATTACATATACTGTGACGGATCCCTCTCACAGCGCTGTGGAGAGAAGCCCATATGCTTCTAAAGCGAATCGCCAACTTTTACTGGCGACTCCTGGCAGCGCTGACCCAACAGAGGGGGTGAGAGCATATGAAAATGCAGTAAAATCCACGAAAATGGGGGTTTAGCACATTTTCATGTTAGTGCATACACCCCCCCCCCCCCCCCCCATTGCAGCTTCTACTGCACTCACTGATTGTTATGCGATCCGTATCGCATTTTCCCATTGACTGACAGGCAGAGGAGTTCCCAGAGGGGGGGGGGGGGGGGAAGCTGCTTTATAACAAGAATTAATTTGGTTGTCTTTACATAAGATTGAATAAGAATAAACCTACAGAATGTGGTGGCTATTGTACTTCATCTTTGGTTGCCTTTTCTCTGTTCATATTTGGGAATTTCATGATAAGCAATTTGATAAGAGATGGGAGCAAAGCAACAAAAAGCATGTTGCACTGCGGACGAGGGGGCATGTATAATATAATGTAGGGAGATTTAACCTGGGTACACACTATAAGACATATCGGGACAAAATAATTTCTGGCTCTTGTTCATTGAGCCGTCTCGCTGAGTGTGCTGCACATATAATGGTATCATTCTACAGCACAACATCCATGTAGTTACATGCAGCATGTAACAATTAGGGTGTGCACCTTCCGTGTTTCATGTTTTGGATCTAAAAAAAAAAAAAAAAAGAAACATAAACACCGCTAAAATCGCAGCAGTTGTTTTTTTTTTTGCTCCTACGCTATTATTAACCTCAACATTAAATTGCACTCATTTCCAGTCTATCCTAACACCTCACACCTCACAATGTTGTTTTTAGGCCAAAAGGTTGCACCAAAGCTAGCTGGATGACTATGCTTAGTGACACAAGTGGGTGGCACAAACATGTGGCCCATCTAGGAGTGGCACTGCAGCGGCAGACAGGATGGCAGTTTGAAAAACTAGGCCCTAAAGAGCACATAATGCCAAAAATAGAGGGGGAGGAGTAGGGCTTAGATCGCAGTGTGAAGCTGAACCACTAGTCATGAACATAGGCCAGTGCCTTAGCCGTTCCTTGCCACTCCAGTAGCGCACACAGGGGGGGTTTCTGAGTACCCAGAAACCCCCCAGGAGTCTAAGGAACCTAGGCTGAAAGCTGAGGGTCCCCTCTTTCCATGGGTACAAACATTTTAAAAATCGGCCCTTGGGAACCGGAGATATCTGACTTCAAAGCAGTGGTCCCCATCCAAGCCTGTTAATTGCTCTTCCCAGTCAGATATTTCAGGTTCTCTCTGACTTAGAGTTTTTTTGAGGGTATATTCCAAAAGCTGGGACTCTCCCCCTTTGATGGATACTAGTAGCTTGTCTCTACTATTCCCAGAACCAGAGATATCAGCCTTCCAGCAGCTGGTTACTGCTCCAGCTCCACACACCTGGTATGTAGTTTTATATACTCGTTGGCAGATTGTTTTGCCTCCTGAACTCTGATCTCCTAGTGCCCAATACTATTTGGTAGGTGGGATTCTCTAGTTTTTAATTCCATTAAAATCTAAGAAATCTATTTCTAGGAACTGGAGATATCTGCAGTCAAGCAAGTTGTCCTCCCAAAAGAAAATAATGAATAATAAGCCCACTCCACTATACACCCCTCCTCTGCATATTAAACATTCTCTACCACCCTGTAAGTTATGTATCAGGGCCCCTTCATTCAGCCCAGTGTCCCCTTCTCCCACCCCCATCTCCCACCATCTGTGCAGTAAAGGGGTAATTAGTGGAAATGACTGATCCAGCCCCCACATGCTGAGCGATTGATATAATACCCCCTACCACCCGTGGGACATCAAAGCTTCCCCCAACCCTACCGCTGGAGGATTGGTAGGGGCCCCAATTCATTGCTATGCCCAGGGGTCTACACTGCTGTGGCTGCCCCTGTATGTTAATATATATATATATTTATTTTATTATTATTTATATAAATTTGGTCTATCTATAATACTTTGAAGCCCATAGAGGAGAATCTCACTTTTCCAGGGGCTTGCCATCATAAAGCCCTGCCCCCATTACTGTAAATGCTGTGATTCGTGGCTCTTCGGGGAGGGGGTGGTACTAAATGACGTGATGCCAGTATTTGAGCGTCAGAGGGAGGGGGTGCGGGGGACCTCGCTAAATGAGGGAGGCTTCCTCACCCTTCCGGGGACTGGGAGGGGGACCAGATTTTCAGGACCCTCCCGGCCATTCTGGGAGGGTAGGTAAGTAGGATTTTGCTCTTGCGATCAACTCCGAATCAGGCCCAATGTGTAGCTGGAACTTGCACCTCAGGGAAACCTTGTATTATGCTGCAAAATGCAAACTCTACTAAATATCCCTGCAGTTTGCCTCACCTCTAGTTACCGATGATAAATGTAGCAGCTGATAGTACTTAAATCTCTCACAGCTGTATTATACAATGTCGTGGCTGCTATTTGCATTTCTTAATTGACATTTCCATTTGGACTTCTGCAGACAAATAGATTCCCAGTGGATTTTTAAAGGGGAAAGCAGCAGATGTTGGTCTTTAATTTAATTGTAAAAAATTAGCATTTTGAATGTGTGCTTGTACTGAATTGTATTTAATATTGGAAATGCAACATATCTACTTGTCAGAATAATATTCATTACTCTGCTACTGCACCAGAGACTACTGCTCATGCGTTGGTCTCCGGGAATATGGCGCCCACACCATGCTACTGTGCATGTGCAAATCTCTGCACCATTAATCTCTGCACCATTTTCCTATTGATTTGTGAGCTGATGTGCTTAAAAAAACATGGTCCTCAAGAAACCCCAACAGTCCAGGTTTTAAAGATGCACAAATGTGGATATCCATTAAACCTGGACTGTTAGGGGGATATTCAATCCAGGGTCATGACTGTCAGGCTGGCCCGACAGCCGTGACCCTGTGCCATTCTCGGCCGGCTCGACTTGAAATCGGCAGATGGCATTCAATGTCATGCCTGCAGAATGCCGAAAAGGGGGCGTGGCCACAAGATACGGACATGATCATAGAGCTGTGGCCGGGAGCTCGACAATCCACTGCCGTTCTCGGCAGAACGGGGCCGACTGTTTCAGGAAAGACAGCATTGAATAGGGCCCCGCTGCTATTTCCCCATCTGGAATAGTGGCAGGAGATTGAATAACCAGCCTTAGGATGCCTTCAGGACCACTTTTGGGAACCACTGCCAGTATGTATACTAAATTGGTGCGGGTGTGGTTGCCCTTAGCAAAATCCCATCTTCAATACAACTCCCATCTTAGTAAATAAACCCCTGATACTGATATATGATGGATAGGGGAAGATGAGGATTATTTGGAATGTGAGCAAAATAAAGCAACAATAAATAATACAATCACTGGCAAAAATACAAACAGTGGACCAGCCTGGGAATAATGTTACCTGCACATGATATTCCGCAGCTTCTCCAAGTTATCTGCTGTGAAATACCAGTAGTTCCGATCACATCTCTGTACGTCTTTATCAATTCGATGCAAGTTTAAGGCAATGGTATCCAACAATTCTATCTGGTAGAAAGAAACAGGACATCTTATAGAGGACATAACTCGTGTATAATGCATTCAATCTTAAGGATTGCTATTTTATTAGACCATCAGGGGTCGTCCATGTGAGAACGGAGAGAGCAAATTACTGCACCTAACTCGGCAAAAAGTTATTCAAACTGTAAGACTGTTAGCGTAGGGACCAATTACCCAACAGTAAGCGAGACACAATGTTCTCACCTCATCTACTGGCTTCCATGGTTATGTCTCTCCCTAATAGTTCTGACCACTAAGCCATACAATTAATTGGTATCAGGAAGAACACAGTAACAAGCCCTGCTTCGTCCTACATTTTCCATATTATAAATTTGTAGAATAATGTTAAGAATATATTTAAAAATATAGGATTGTGACAAAAAAATTCACTTCCATACATATTATTATTATTATTATTAATAATAATAATAATAATAATAATCTGTCACGGACCAATCCACTGCAGATGAAGGTGTTTACCGACACTTACTGTATACGACGTGGGACACATGGAAGAGATGTCATCAGAATTATTTAAGTACTCTAGCTGAGAGCAAAGCTGTTCTTCACTTATTGAGTCCTGCATTTTAAGGATTCCCTTGGCTTTTCGAGGAGGACCCATACTCATTTCCATCCTATCCGACTCTGTGCTCGATTCTTCTTCCTCAAAGCATATGCTTTGTCCATCATCAATACTTGAAAGGATTCCAGAGGTCACAGAATAATTTCGGGAAGAGGGAAGACCAGAATCTGGAGAGTCAAATTCCACGGATTGCTGTGGATCGGCTGCCACCGTAGCGGTCAATGTAGATGTTTTATCACTCCGACCTTTCAAATCTCTGTCTGTCATGTCTATTTCTTCAGTGGACATGAAAACCTGGCAAATACATAAATGATAAAATATGAGTAAAATGTGGATCCCCAAGTGAGACACGATGGGTCTGATTCAGTGGTGGACACAGTGTCAATGTCCCATGAAGGCATACGGTTTTACATTGTTATTTCCTAATAAGTCTGGGCATGCATCCGACACTTGGGCATGTGTCCCAATGGTTACCACTTGTAAATGCAGATAATTTCTTTAAGTAGAGAGAGGAAGTGAATTTCAATGGGTGTAACTAAGAGGTAACAGGTGGACAGCTAGCCAGACAAAGTTATGTTGCAGATGAGTTACAGAGACTGAACTGTTCGCACAGGACACCATGTCCCAACAGAGAAACCACGCCTGCCATAGGGCTGCTGAAAGAATACATGTTGCGGCAGATTATGTTCAGTTACGCCAAAAATACACAGCAAAAGCCGCGTCTGCACCAACTCAAAATCAGAATCAGCACAAATATATCCGATAAGATGGAAGAACTGACATTATTTTTAGAGGCACAGAGTAGTTAATCTCAACCTCATTTACTAGTTAATATAAAAAAACGGCATAATTAACTAGATAATATTTTTAAAAAGCTCATCTGTATCCTTCCATCTAGTGAGCATTATAGATGTTAGAGAGGGAGATCAATCAGAAGCAAATTAATGGCCTCTCAAATGTGCATTGGGCGATAGAACATAAATTACTCTGCAGTCATTACATTATTCTGCTAAGCTATGCAATAATCCTAAAATTAAATGTCACAGAATGAGATGTAGAGTTTAATAGATGTCAGGGTATAAAGCAGCAGACGATAAAAGCCAGTCATTTGTCAGACTAGGATATATTACTTACTATGATAGATATTGTGTTTTTGCTGGGTTTGTATTTCACTTGTTCACATGGAATTAAATAAATCCTAAATAACATTTAATATGCACAAAGTGTTCTACATGTAAGTATGGAGAGGTCCGCTGTAGGAAGCATTGTCACACAGATGAGGTGAAGGGAAAAAAGGAATTTTCTATTTGCAAGATAGATGAGATTTTAGTAATGCTGTTATATTGGTGATATGTTCATCAGGGGGTTTGATGAAGTCTTGGATGCATTTTGTGCCAAGAATGAAGGTGTACAAACGCGTTTCGCACAGCCTGCAGGCAGGGCAGCTGACAGGAGGGTGCTATGGGTACAACTGTCTCAGGCCCGGCTGCTCTGACAGAGGGTAGGGCTTGGGCAGCAGCCTCCCAACACTCCCATTCACCTCAGCCACCCTCCCCCACTACACAGCGGCAGGCCGCAGGTCCTCCGCAGCCTGCCGCACATAGACAGTCTCCAGACCTGGCCGGATCCTCCTGCTGACCAGGGACATACACAGGCAGTATATCGGGCAGCAGGAATGCTAGGCGCCCGCACTGCAAGCCACGCGTCATGTGAGGTCATCACAAGGCTTTGAGTGCGAGTGCCAAGAATGCCAGATGCAGGAGAAGCTGCTGCCACCTCACGGCCGCAGGTATCCTGGGGGTTGGTAGGGAAAGGGAGACTGGGGGTTGGAAGGGGGGGGAGGGGCTGGGATTTTGTCAGTCCTCCGCCCCACAATTTCTGACGTCAGCCCTGCCTGCCGGGATGGATGAATCTCGGGATGTTTAGATCTCTGCAACTTTAGCATATAGCCAAAATACTAATTCAATTAATTTAAATGGACAAAAAAATCCTCTTCTCATTTAAAAAGCAATTTCTTCTTTCCTGCCATTGACTTATTGTAAAAATGAGAATAAACCACAGCAGCCACACTAATAACAGAAATCAGAAGTGGCTATTGATCATCATCATCAGTGGGAACATTGCACCGGGGAAGCTTATGGGGAATTAGGCCCTCTCTCTAGTGAAGTGGGCAAGATGTCTGGTGGGTGGAGGTTCTACCCTGTCTTTGTGATCCCATAATATGCAGCATTTTACTATGGGGCAGGAACTAATAATGCGATACATCCCTCCTCCTTAGTGACCACTTGTGTCTAATTGTTGGTATGATGATTAACAACAAATTTTCCACAATGTTAAATAATATACAGTTTATATGCAGATTGCTTGGTATATACATAGGTAAAAGTGTGGTGCCTTACATCATTACTGATGGTGGAGTCCCGATGAATGAGACGTAGGACATGGCTGTCAATGCTACTGCCAGATGATAGCTTAGCGTAAATGGCCGAGTGGGATTCTTTTTCCCTCTGCTTGACGATCACCTCACATGCTTTCCACTCCGCCATCACCTTTTGGTATCTGGAAGTGATGACTTCATCAACCTGGGGTGAAGAACAAAGCATTAGTTAGTGGAGGGTAAAGCGATCATGGTTGCATGGGGACTCATTCTAGGTGACCTTGGATACAATAATGCTACTTCAAAAATAAATGTGCAGTTCTTTTGTGAGACAAAGAGCCTCTTGTGACCCCCCAAAATATTTCTATGACTACAAAGGTAATTTAAATAAAAGTCACCCTTTTCTTGTGAACACACAATTGTGCATCTGCATCTCATAAAATGTGAAATGGCAACAATATTGTTTTACGCTAAAACCTAACCTTAACCCTAAATGCAGGGCCAGTGTAAGGCTTCTCAGCACCCTGGCCAAAAATGTAACCTACGACCAACCCCCCCCCCCCCTCCTCCCCCCCCACATACACACTGCCACCAGTACCCACTTTTCAACTCCTTACGGCATAAATGACTAATATTCCAGAATGGCAAGGAGGCTCCCAAAAATTGGTTGGTCCTCCCAGCCCTTCCCGGGAAGATGGACAAGACCCCTGCTTTCCCTGGAGATCTCCCTTTGACACCCACAACAGAGTACAAGGAGGAGGGGGCATTAAAGTAAGGAAGTGTGCCTCAAGGAAAAGTATGGTGGTGATAACTTACACATTCCTCATAGACATCCATGGTTTTTTGATATGCAGACTTGGTGGCGCATGGTAGAGACGGCCCTGCCTAAATTCAGCCTAACCCTAAGATCATGTGTAGACATTCACAGCCAGATGTAATAGTCTCTGAGTTCAGAGGCCTTGCGAGATGTCGGCCAAACTCTGCCATTTTTTTTAAAGCGGCAATCTTTTTGCCTTGTAAGTGACTGCACCTTTAAAAAATCAGAGTTCATCCGACATCCCATGTGGCCTCCGATCTTGGAGGCACTACATCTGCCCCTCTGAATGCATTCCTAAATCATGGCATCCTAGGCCCTAAGTGTAGAGACGGTGAGGATCTTGCTTTTACCATCCCTGCTAGGCACCTGGGCCCTTATTCTGGTTGGTGCGGTCGAGCCGCATATGCGGCTCCGACCGCACCAGACGAATCCCCGCCTACAAGACGGATCGGCACGGCCGTCCGTACACGGACGGCTGCCGATCCGCATGAAAATGGTGGAGGCGTACGCCTCCACCATGGTGGGAGCTGCCCCCTGCATTCGATGGTCGTCGACCATCGAAGGCAGGTCCGCACGCCGCGGCAGCTCCCGCAAGCTGAGACCACACGGACAATCGTCCGTGTGGTAGCTTGTATGGGGGCTGAAAGCTGACATCCGGCGACGTCAGCTTTCCGCCCCCATGAGTTGCGTCATGGCCTCATTACCATGCGTACGCCCCGCGTTTGCATGGGAACGCCCATGAAACGCGGGGCGTATACATAGGGAAATGAGGGCATGAAGCCCCTCACGCCCCTATACGCCCCCTTTGCGGCGTACAAACGTTATGTGCGGCGAATTCGCCTGCACATGCGCAGATTGACCTCTGCGCATGTGCAGACGGAAAACATCGGCGGTACGGCCGCACGCGGGCCGTACCGCACGAACCAGAATAAGGGCCCATGTTTTGTGACACAAACTTAGAGAATAGCCACAGAGTGAAGCACAGCCGTTGCATTTAAAAAAAGCCATACCTACTGTACGGAATATTGGCAATAGGAATGACCTGCTATCCTATGTGCAGCACTTTAGGCATGAATTATGTTTGTCATGTTTGTAAGCAAAGCAAAAATAAAAATGAAAGAAGTCACTTTGTGTCTGGAACAAACCATGTTGCCATGAATCATGCATGAGGAGCAATTACATTTATATTTTTTTCTGTGCAGGGTAAATAAGACTGGCTGCTTTTGCATATTGCCCATGATTACCTACCTGACCCTCTCCATGAGGGAGAAAATGCTCTGTTCCTGGACTTCCCTGGTAATGTATGATTGCCAGCACCTGCGGTGAGCTGGGTAATTGATAAGAAAGGTGTTTCACCACAGGTGATGGCAATCCTACATTACCAGGGAAGCCCAGGAACAGAGCATTTTCTCCGTCATGGAGATGGTCAGGTAGGCAACCCTGATATAGCCCCCAAATGTTAAACAGCTTAATTTTACACTGCAATTTAGATTTGAACATACCCCACCCAAATCTAATTATCTCTGCACATGTTCCATCTGCACCACCTGCGGTGCACATGGGTTTGCCCAACTGCTTGCTTTTTGCTTTACTAACAACATGAATAAGGCCCATTATGATTTTCAATAGTTCCTCTTAATATAAATAATTAATTAATTATATGAATAAATTATTATTATTATTAACAATATTAATAATGAAATGAAAATACATTATTTTCTGATTTTCATCCAGCAGCATGGCAATATATGGCTGACTTACTCTGTCCATTTCTTTTTTAGTCATTCCGAACTTGTAGTGGCCTAGTAAGAAAGGCCAAACCTCTTTGCGGATATCATGTTCCACTCCTCCGTAATATACCAGCCTCAGCAGCTCCAGTTCCTTGTAATTCTGTGGCACAAAAAAACCAAGAACATTATAAGCCACGCACTGACGATGCAGAGTGCAAATGCAGCCTGATTGAAAGTTGACACAATGTATTCCACACTAATATCCTGACAAAATCCATAGACCAGTGATTTTCAACCTTTTTACCTTGCGGCACACTAAATAGGATTTTCAAATTGCCAAGGCACACTTTGAGATCCCCACAGGGCAAAACACATTGGCCCCCGCAGGAGAAAAAAAAACCTATTGGTCCCCATATAAAAAACAATCACACTGGTCCCCACAGGTAACAAAAATAAAACTGAATTGGCCCTTTAAATGAAAAGAAGACACCAGTAAATAACAGTTGAACTGGAGGTGGCTGCAAACTGGTTTGGGCATCTATAGATCTGGGGGCACAATTGAGAACAGCTCAAGGCACACAGTGGTTGAAAAACACTGCCATAGACAGTAAAAGCACTGCTACCATGTTTAAAAGACTGGAAGAAGTGGAAGGCTAACATTTAATTTCTACTTTCGAAAACTGAACATTATGATTGTGAAATCTGATTGCAGGTATAAGTACAGAGCATACTTGCCTACTTTTGAAAACTAGTTTCAGGGAACTTATAGTTGGCAGTAGAATTTTGAACAGCGCCCCATTGAGGGGGTGTGCCATGCTCCAATTAAAGGGCGTGTCTAGTTCCATATATGGAGAGATTATGAAAAGAGATTGTAGGTGTGTACTACTACATCTGAGAGGAATCTTTTAAAATGACTTATATCCAAATGTAGATGAGCCCCAAAGCAGTTAGTAAGAGATACTATACTGTACTTGGTAAAGTGTTGGGAAATGGTGCTGATGACTCAATGGAAATGTATCTATCTCTCATTCCTTTTCCCCCTATAAAAATGTAACAGTATTATGTGGGCTAGGTGAAATGAGGGAGATTGGTAGACTAATGAGGGAGAGAGGGAGATTGCTGCTAATTCAGGGAGTCTCCTGCAGAATGCAGGAGGGTAGACAACTATGGTACACAGTGATGGTAAACTTGAGGCATGGCTCGCAGATACCTTTGCCAGGATTATGCCCCTTTTGTGTGTGTGTATGTGTGTGTGTATGTGTGGGGGGGGGGGGCAAAGGAGTCATGATTGGGACAATTATAACATTGGTAGGTATGGACCATAGCTTCTAATACGCAAATTATGCCCTTACTAGAAACCTCCTTTATTTCCTTGCAAGAAAAGCTGGTGTATACAGTAAGTGAATGCAAGTGAGGCATTCAATTACACAACATATTTAAATGCTAATAATAAAAGTAATCATTTTATTTATATAGTGCTTGTAAATCCACTGTTTAAAATCAAAGTTATTATTATAATCATTTATTTATATGGCACCACAAGGGTTCCACAGCGCCTAACAATACATAAATGAGCAAAAAACAAAAGTAGTGAGATTATACCATATTATTGTATACATGAAGTATTTGACGCACACAGAACTCATTTCACTATTAGCAGATGTGAGTGACCAGATCTTATTTTTATCATACAGAATAAAACCATTTTTTATAAAATTTGTGGCAAGAATTGTGTTTACTAATATAAACTGCAATAAAAATAATGAACACAAGATGGCGCATAACAGAAATACAATGGTTCATTTATCATAAGTACTGATTCCCATGTTTCTGTCTGCGCCTTTCTAAATGGTGATACAGAAGTAGGTTGTTTAAATTGGTCATTGTGTTATTACGTCATGCTGCATAACATTATTACAGCTTATTGTTACTGACAGTTTAAACATTGCTCGTCTATTCACGGAGGCAGGGGGACAGGATGTATGGGCAGCGGCTTGCAGTGTGCTGGCCACTCCCCCCACAGCATGGCCTCATGATCGTGGACATTTGCATATCCATCCGCAGCACTGTACTGTAGTTTTCATTAAAGGAGCAATCCCCACCCTGCTGCGACGCAGTGTAATTAAAGGCTTTTGCCATATTACGCCATAACGGGACTCATGGTGGGCAAGGAAGCCAAGATTTCTTTCCAAAAGGATAGATGAGCATGGCTACTTCTGTATTTACTGCGGGTTTACAGGACTTGGAGATATTGCCCATAACAACCAATCAGATTTTACTGAACATTTATCTAGCACTTTCTAAAAGATAAGAGCTAGAATCTGATTGGCTGCTATGGAAAACAGCTTAGGGATGGCCATTGTTGCCATTGCCATCGATGGTTGCAATCGATGGCAATTCTAAACTATGCAAATGGATGACCATCGATATTTTTACATATCGATGGTCATCCATTGTGTTTGATTGATTGGCCTGTGGGCCAATCAAAACACAGGCTTTGCAGATGTCGGGGGGCGGAGCTATGCTTCATTTTCCTGCACTTTGAAAAAAACAAAAAACAGTAAAACATTGTTTTGCTGTTCCATCGATGGAGGGAAACCATCTGGTTCTCCCCCATCGATGGCGGAAGTATTCAACATCGGCCATGAACCATCGATGGTCGATGGCCATCCCTAAATCAGCTCCATTTATAAAAACCCGCAGTTTATTAAATATAACTCCAAATCTCATTTTCTATTTGCCCCTCCCCCAGCAATACGCAGCCAATCAGTGTCCGGCAAGTCTTTTCAAAATCTGCTTCCCGCCCGGCACATAGTATGAAAGTTTCTATCATGTCCCCCATTTCCCTTCTCTGCTCTAAAGTATACATATTAAGATCTTTTAGTCTTTCCTGGTACGTTTTGTGATGTAGGCCATGCACCATTTTAGTTGCCCTTCTTTGTACAGTCTCTAATGTATTTATATCCTTCTGGAGATATGGCCTCCAAAACTGAACACAATACTCTAGGTGAGGTCGTACCAATGATCTATACAGTGGCATTATTACTTCTATCCCCTCCTCTCCCTGCCCATCATCCGCCCCCCCTCTCCCTGCCCATTATCTGTCCCCTATCTCCAAAAACCTGTCTGCGTCTCCCCTCCATCTGCACATACCCCCACATATGTACCACCCTCACTCTTCACAGCATCTCCACTCCCCGCTGACTCCCCAGCATTTATCCCCCCACATCTGTTCCCCTCTCTTCCCAGCATATGCCCATCTGCCCCATCTTTGTGGTACTTTATGGTGTAATTTAATTGGTGGTACTATTGTATCACCAATTATGCCCCTTCCTTATGATACCACATCATTTAGTTGTGTGTTCTGTCCTTTTATTAAAAATGGGGGGGTGCAAATATAGCATTTGCGGCAGCGGCGTAGCTACGTTTGGGCACCCCCCGCCGTTAGGGGGGGCGCCCCCCGCCACCCATTCAAACCCCCCCAATCCCCCGCAGCCTTACCTTTCGTGCTGGTCCCGGCGGCTCTGTTCTTCTGCTGAGGACCACCACAAAATGGCCGCCCCCATACAGCAGACAGTTTCAGAGAACTGTGTGCTATATGGGGGCGGCCATTTTGTGGTGGTCCTCAGCAGAAGAACGGAGCCGCCGGGACCAGCGAAATAGGTAAGCCTGCGGGGGATTGGGGGGAGGTGTAACTATAGCACCGCAGCCCCCGGCGCCCCCATATGCACAGCGCCCCCCCGCGGTGGCGGGGGCTGCGGTGCTATAGTTACGCCACTGGTTTGCGGGAGGGCGCTGGACACCCTAGCACCGGCCCTGTATGTAGAAATAATCCCCTTCCTGCAAATCTTGAGTTTGCACCTGATAATAAGGAGGGTAAAGTACAATGCTTATCTAATAAAGTGTGCCAGATGAATTGTACATAATGTCATCTGGTAATAAATGTATTGTACTGTATTTTGCACACAGTGGCAAGTATCTTGCTTTTTATTGACTTTATTGAATTTAATGTATTGTACTGTATTGTACCTTAAAGAGCCAGGCAAGTCAAGATAATACAGTTGCCATGGCAACGGCAAAATGAAAAGTTCTAAACAACAAATATACAGTACAGTACTGTCCAAGAACAATACAAGGATACAAGTGCATTCACATTTGTTATTGTTCATTGTAATGAGAGTAAGTGTAAGTTACTTTGTGCAAGGAGTAGGTGTGTACAATACCTCCCAACATTGATATTGGTTTAATCGGGACTGATTCGGGACATGCTCTCATTTTCATCACTATGGGGGCATTTCCATATCCTCCAACATCAGAAAAGCAAAAACCGGTACAAGTTCAGAAATGGAGCTTGGCCATGGGTAAATGAGGCATGGCCATGCCCCCTATTCCTATACGTTTAATGGGCAATTGTAAACTGAAAAAAGGTACAGGCTATGCATAATAATGTACAAAATTATCCAGGTATGTACTGTAAAAAATAAATCATAGTCTAGTCTGCTCAGGGACATAACTAGATCTTTGTGGGCCCCATAGCAAAATTTTTAGGGGGGCCCCCAAATCAGGTTTCCACCAGAGTAGGTATGGCGCAGGGACATGTGACTGCACGGGCTAGTGTCTGTTAGGGTATTCTACAGACTACAGGTGACTACAAGAGCTGGATCAAGGGATAATATAAAGTAACAAAGGAAACAGGGCCACTTGCCCACAAGTGAATAACAAAAGGAATATGGCAGCTTGCCAGAACTATTTAAAAAAAATAAAGAACATAACCAGGCTCCACTGGAGCACTTATGTGACCTGAACTGGACACACAGCGACAGGACCACGACATCCAGCTGCACCAGAGGGAAGAGTGCAGGCTGGGAGCGACTGGCAGGACTGAACAAGAAAGGTTCGCTGACCAGGACAGAACTATGGCAGAACTAGGACTGGACCAGGATACACTGCAAGAAGCAATGAACTCCCTGCAACAGGAACAGGAAGCTGGAAACAGAAAACTATCACTGGCAAGGCAGTGCTGGGAAAAATGCCTAAAGAAGGGCTCAGGTGATCAAGACACCTGTGAACATTCCAGCCCAACTCCCAGGCTGGGATAACGAGGTCAGACTTGTGCATAAATCAGTTCACAGTAGACTGGGCTGTAATGGCACAGACTCACCACTGGAGGTCACCAGAGAGTCAAATACCAAACACAGACAAACAGAACACAGAACTGACATGACAGAACTGAGCCATTAATTAATGGCTCCTAACAATGTCGCTCATGAGGCATGGTTAGTGTTAATATTAAACAGAGAGATAGTGGCAGCAGGTACATAGAGACAGAGAGAATAGCAGTAGGGACAAAGACACATAGAGAGAGGCAATATGGACGAAGAGGCATAGAGAGAGGCAGTAGGTACATGGAGACAGAGACAACAGGAACATGGAGACAAGGCAGTAGGGACATGGAGAAGGCAGTAAGGATATAACAACAGAGGCAGAGGAGACATAAAGACAGAGTATACAGGAGGCACATGGAGAGAGAGAGAGTAGCAGTGGGTACATAGAGACATACATAGGTATGGAGACAGTGCAGCATTGAGGATGTGGAGAGAGGGGCAGCAAGTACATAGAGACAGTGACAATGGCAGAATGGAGACAGGCACAGAGGGGGTATGGAGACAGGCACAGAAGGGGTATGGAAGCAGGCACAAAGGGGGCATGAAGACAGTCAGAGGGGACACAGAGACAGCCAGAGGAGGCATGGAGAGATAGGTAGAAGGGGCATGGAGACAGAGGTAGAGAGGGCATGAAGGGAGGAAAAGGGGCCATGGCGACAGAAACAGAGATGGCAAGTTGACAGGCAGAGGGGGCATGAGACAGGAAGAGGAGCATGGAGATAGGCAGAGAGGCATGGAGACAGAAACAGAGATGGCATGGAGACAGACAGAGGGGTCAAAGAGACAGGCAGAGATGGAATGGAGAAATGCAGATGGGGCACAGAGACAGAGGGTGCATGGAGACAGACAAAAAGGGCATGAAGCCAAGGAAGAGGGGGCATGGGAACAGGCAGAGCAGGCATGAAGACAAAGCAGAGGGGGCATGGAGACAGGCAAAGGTGGCATGGATTTAGGCAGAAGGAGCATGGTGACAGGCAGAGGGGGCATGTAATACAATAAAATGCAATAAAATCAATGGCGCTGAAAAGGGCGGCACTAACCTGCCCAGGGGTTACCTTCCCTGGGTAAAGAAAGACAGTAAAATACAAAAGACAGGAAAAGCGCCCACTGTTAGGATTTGTTGTTCAAAGTCTTCAAAGTCCATATAAAAAGTTCTCTTTTTATCTCCAGCACAGGTATATGTGAAGAAAATAAAAATAGAGGGAACGCAATGTGTAAATTTGTTTCTTGAACCACAAAAAATATATATAGATGGGGTTTCTTTAAGGACACTTCATATCCCTTTTTTTCTCTCCAGTGATGTTTATAGTCTTTAAGGTTCACCACGTGTTCTCTGGTCTGTGTAAAAGCTGACGTACATGTATGCTTACATATATCTGGAGCTTTCAACACACATCAGGGTATCTTTTTAGTAGGTATTCTTACTTGTATGCTTACTTTAAGCTAAGTATGGATCCTCACATCAGGGTATCTTTGACCATGGACACGTCTCCAAAGGATTTTTCACGTAGTTTTATTATAACAAACGAGGGTCAAATTATACAAATTTTAAAAATGGTTTCCAATATCTTAAAATGTATACCAGTGATTATGGATTGTTCTAAGGCCCAGGTTAGGGAGTCACAAAAAGATGTTATGCCCGGGACGGCTCACCAATACCTTAGGTCTATTACAAAGAACATAAACTGGATATACCTTAAAAACAGCAGCACCGCACCAACGCGTTTCGACCCTCAGGTCTTTATCAAGGTGGTGCTGTATATGAGTTGAGACATGGTTTATATACCTTAAATCCCCTCCCCTTCCCCTTGTCATAGGTGGGTGTGGGAGGTGGGAAATCGTTGGCAATACATCAAATTGTTGAAACATTGGTATAGTAGTGCTTTTTGTAAACAAACATCATCAAAGAACATATGAAAGTTTTAAAAAACACAGAATTTCATCGCATGCACAAACATATCAATTAAAAAACCTGTCAATCAGAAAAAACGGAAATGTGGACCGGAAGTCCATTTATGGGCATGTTGCCCTGCATCCTGTATCTCGCCTGCCCCACGGGGGCTCTTTCTCCTTATGTTATTATATATGCTCGTGTGGGGGCTGGCCTGGGCGGCTCTCCACTGGGTGTTAGCGTATGGAAAGCTCCGCTTCCGGTATACGAACACCCGGAAGTCGGAGCGCGCCGTGGAACGCACGGCCATCTTGATTTAATGTGTCTTCTGGCTGTGACACGCATCGCCGTCTGACGCGATGCGCTCCTATTTAGATGTTAACACGCACCGCAGTGCACACTGCGCGCGCAGGGCAGCGCATATTCCTATAGTAAACAGAAGCTTGATTCTGGCTTCTGTTATGGTGACACGCACGGCCATTTTAGATGGTGTGTGCATCTATTAATTTTGCTATGACACGCACGGCCATATTTGATTTAACGTTATGGTTATGACACTATCTCCTTTTAAAGCTGTACAGCCATAAAATTTTTAGAGTTCTATCTAGATCTTTTATTATTAAGAACATGAAAATATCTTTTTAAATAAACATTTGGAACTTTTGTCTGGATATATTTTTTTCTAATGTATATGATGGCCGAATCCATTATGGTATCTTGTTTAGCTGATTAAAGGAACCATTTGACCTCAAAATCGCCGTTTAGGCCGTTGGGTGTGAGGGTTTTCATATTGTAGATATATTTCATTTCATTTTGGGCAAGTGTTCTGTCACATCCTTTTTCTCGCCAGTTCCCTACTACTTTTTTAATACCAATCACTTTGGTTATATCTTGCGTGGAACAGGAATGTTTGTTTTTGAAGTGCTCTGAGAGAAGATGGCCTGTCATGCCTTTTTTGATGTTTCGGGCATGTTCGGCCCATCTTTCTCTCAGCGTCCTACCTGTTTTGCCCACATATTGAAGGCCACATGAGCATTGGATCATGTATATGCAGTTTTTGCTATTGCAAGTAATGAATTCTTGGATCTTGAAAACAGAGCCATTAGCTGTGGCTGTGAATTCTGTTACCTTGGTAGGGGTATTTTTGTGGGTCTTGCACATAGGGCACATGCCGCACCTATGGAAACCCTTAGTTTTGATTCTCCCGTCTCTTTGTTCGGGATTAGCGCTTTTTACTATTTTGGATTTCAGATTTTCCGCCCTCCTGTAAATAAACGTGGGTTTGTCTCCAACGTGGTTCTTTAACAGCGGATCTTTAGTTAATATGTGCCAGTGTTTTTTGAATGCCTTTTCTATTTCCTTGTGTTGATTATTGTATTTGGTGATGAAAGCTAATTTTGGTTTGGTTTTTTTCTTATTGTTATATTTCAACATGGATGTGCGGTCTTGGGATTTCAGTTCTTCTATTTTTTCATCAATCTTTTTTTCCGGATAGCCTTTTTCCATAAAACGGTTTTTCATTTCTTTCGCTTGTTCCTGGAAAACCGTCACTTCAGAGCAGTTGCGTCGTATCCTCTGTAGTTGCCCCGAGGGGATGCCTTTCAGCCATGTTGGATGATGATTGCTTGTCACCGGGATATAATTGTTATTGTCTGTAGGTTTTGTATAATTTTTCGTGTGTAGTTTCCCCTCCTTTACGTAGATGCATAGATCCAAAAACTGTACCTCAGTGTCACTGATGTTAAAGGTAAGTTTTATATTGTGGTTGTTGTTATTGAGAATATTGCAGAAATCTTCCAAAGTTGATCTGTCACCTCTCCATATAAACATAATATCATCGATATACCTTCTCCAAACTTTAATTTGTTCTCGGTGTATGTTGTTTGTCCAGATATTATGATCTTCCCACCAGCTCATAAACATGTTCGCGTACGCAGGTGCGAACTTCGTTCCCATAGCGGTACCTGTTGTTTGTTGATAGTACCGCTCTTTGAACCAGAAAAAATTGTTATTGAGAATGAATTCTATGGCGTCTTTCAGGAAATCTATTTTATTTTGATTGAAATTGGCTTTTGTGAGATGGTATTCAACCGCTGCAATTCCTGTTTGGTGATTGATTATAGAATATAATGAGGTGACATCGGCTGTTACTAGGAGGTCATCTTTTTCCCAGGTTATTTGGGTGATACAGTTAATGGTGTCTATTGTGTCCTTGAGGTAGGATTTGGTCTTGATTACCTCTGGCTGCAGCGCATGGTCCACAAATTCGGAGAGGTTTGCTGTCACCGAATTTGTGCCTGCTACGATCGGACGTCCGGGGGGTTCTTTATTGTTCTTGTGTATTTTAGGAAGTATGTAGAAAACTGGGAGTGACGGATTGGGATTGTGTATGAATTTTGCTTCCTTTTCTGTAATCGAATTGTTGCTTTGATGTTTGACTAGCAATTGTAGTAAATTCTTCTCTATTTTGGTGGATGGATTACTTCTTAGGAGGATGTAGGTGTTTCTGTCGTTTAATTGTCGTAAAGCTTCCTTCTCGTAGTCGTTTTTATTCATTATAACGATGCTTCCCCCTTTATCCGCGGGTTTGATAATTACTTCTTTGTTGTCTTGAAGTGTTTTTATAGCATCTCTTTCTTCTTTTTTCAAATTGGGCTTTTTCGGCCACCTTGGGACAATGTTTTCCAATTCTTCACATACGAGTTTTTGAAAGGTCTCTACCAGGCATCCTCTTGCGAAGGTTGGGTTAAATGTTGATTTGGGTCTGAAGTGAGTGGGATTTTCTTCATCTTCCTCTGCTTCTTCTTCATTTCTGTCTTCTTTCGCAAAAAATCTTTTAAGTGACAACTTCCTGGTGAACTTTTGGATGTCTATATACGTTCCAAATTTGTCGATTTTGTTATCTAGTGCATACTTTAGACCCCTGTTGAGGACTGCAGTTTCATTTGGATCGAGTGGGTGATTACTTAAGTTGAAAATTCTATTATCTTTTTTTGTTGTTGGTTCTCCGATGGGTTGTGTGTCCACATTTGGGTTTTCATCTTTCTGTTCTGGATCCACATCTTTTTCCTTCTTCCTGAAATGTAAACCCCCTCTCTTTCCTCTTCTTTTTTTCTTGTACAGATGAGTTATATATAATTCCTCCGCTTGTGACTTCGATCTAAAAAACTTTCCTGAGTTTTTTGTTGGTATGGGGTCCTTGGGTTTTGGCGTCCTGCATGCCATTCATCTTGGACTATGAAGGATTTGTGATTGTTGTGTCGGTAGTTGTTTTCTACTCTTGAATGACGTATTCTGAATCTATCTTTTTCGTGAATTCTCATATTTGTTCTGTTTGTTCTTGTGTCTCCTTTGTATGTCCTTCCGTTGTTTCTTTCATGGTTATCGTTGTATCTTCTTGTTCTACGTTTCTCCCAATGTTGGGGTGTATTCTCATATTGGTCTTGGTTCTGTCGCCATTCTCTTAGATCTCGAAATCTTTTATGTGGGACTTTATGTTTAATTTTGCGTTCTGTGGTGGCTCTTAGGTTTGTTTGTGATGTTCTCTGATGGGGGGTTAGGATCGGGATTTCACAGTCGCAACTTGTTTCTCTCTGTGTTGTTAGGTCTAAATCTTCTGTCTGTTCCTTATGTGTTTTGTCCCTGATGTACTTCCTCTGTTTCCTCTGTATTGTGGCTTTTTCTTTATTTTTTACTCGATATTCGATATCTTTTTCTATTTGGCTGTATTCTTCTAAGCCTCTTAGGGGTTCCAAGCTTTTGGTAATTATATTAATTTCCTCCTCTAAGTCGTTTAGATATCTTTTTCTATCTCTTATAATATGGTTCATTAGAGAAAAAGAACATTCCTCCAAAATTTTATCCCAGCCTAGATTGAAATCTGGGGACTCGTTTTTATTGGATGGTTCTTTCTTTATAATTAATCCCTTAGGGATCATTTTTTCCATTAGGTACTGTTCCATGGTGGCTACTTCCCACCATGTACTGCTCTCTTTGTTCAGAGCTTTTTCTAACCTTTCCATTATTTGTTCTAGGCTTTCCTCTTCTACCTCAATGGTTTCATTGTCATATTCTTCATTTTCAAATACATGTTGTACAATCAATTTTCTTTTATCTCTATATCCCAACATCCTGCTGCCTGATCTTATAGGTAACACACAAATGTAATACAATAAAATGCAATAAAATCAATGGCGCTGAAAAGGGCGGCACTAACCTGCCCAGGGGTTACCTTCCCTGGGTAAAGAAAGACAGTAAAATACAAAAGACAGGAAAAGCGCCCACTGTTAGGATTTGTTGTTCAAAGTCTTCAAAGTCCATATAAAAAGTTCTCTTTTTATCTCCAGCACAGGTATATGTGAAGAAAATAAAAATAGAGGGAACGCAATGTGTAAATTTGTTTCTTGAACCACAAAAAATATATATAGATGGGGTTTCTTTAAGGACACTTCATATCCCTTTTTTTCTCTCCAGTGATGTTTATAGTCTTTAAGGTTCACCACGTGTTCTCTGGTCTGTGTAAAAGCTGACGTACATGTATGCTTACATATATCTGGAGCTTTCAACACACATCAGGGTATCTTTTTAGTAGGTATTCTTACTTGTATGCTTACTTTAAGCTAAGTATGGATCCTCACATCAGGGTATCTTTGACCATGGACACGTCTCCAAAGGATTTTTCACGTAGTTTTATTATAACAAACGAGGGTCAAATTATACAAATTTTAAAAATGGTTTCCAATATCTTAAAATGTATACCAGTGATTATGGATTGTTCTAAGGCCCAGGTTAGGGAGTCACAAAAAGATGTTATGCCCGGGACGGCTCACCAATACCTTAGGTCTATTACAAAGAACATAAACTGGATATACCTTAAAAACAGCAGCACCGCACCAACGCGTTTCGACCCTCAGGTCTTTATCAAGGTGGTGCTGTATATGAGTTGAGACATGGTTTATATACCTTAAATCCCCTCCCCTTCCCCTTGTCATAGGTGGGTGTGGGAGGTGGGAAATCGTTGGCAATACATCAAATTGTTGAAACATTGGTATAGTAGTGCTTTTTGTAAACAAACATCATCAAAGAACATATGAAAGTTTTAAAAAACACAGAATTTCATCGCATGCACAAACATATCAATTAAAAAACCTGTCAATCAGAAAAAACGGAAATGTGGACCGGAAGTCCATTTATGGGCATGTTGCCCTGCATCCTGTATCTCGCCTGCCCCACGGGGGCTCTTTCTCCTTATGTTATTATATATGCTCGTGTGGGGGCTGGCCTGGGCGGCTCTCCACTGGGTGTTAGCGTATGGAAAGCTCCGCTTCCGGTATACGAACACCCGGAAGTCGGAGCGCGCCGTGGAACGCACGGCCATCTTGATTTAATGTGTCTTCTGGCTGTGACACGCATCGCCGTCTGACGCGATGCGCTCCTATTTAGATGTTAACACGCACCGCAGTGCACACTGCGCGCGCAGGGCAGCGCATATTCCTATAGTAAACAGAAGCTTGATTCTGGCTTCTGTTATGGTGACACGCACGGCCATTTTAGATGGTGTGTGCATCTATTAATTTTGCTATGACACGCACGGCCATATTTGATTTAACGTTATGGTTATGACACTATCTCCTTTTAAAGCTGTACAGCCATAAAATTTTTAGAGTTCTATCTAGATCTTTTATTATTAAGAACATGAAAATATCTTTTTAAATAAACATTTGGAACTTTTGTCTGGATATATTTTTTTCTAATGTATATGATGGCCGAATCCATTATGGTATCTTGTTTAGCTGATTAAAGGAACCATTTGACCTCAAAATCGCCGTTTAGGCCGTTGGGTGTGAGGGTTTTCATATTGTAGATATATTTCATTTCATTTTGGGCAAGTGTTCTGTCACATCCTTTTTCTCGCCAGTTCCCTACTACTTTTTTAATACCAATCACTTTGGTTATATCTTGCGTGGAACAGGAATGTTTGTTTTTGAAGTGCTCTGAGAGAAGATGGCCTGTCATGCCTTTTTTGATGTTTCGGGCATGTTCGGCCCATCTTTCTCTCAGCGTCCTACCTGTTTTGCCCACATATTGAAGGCCACATGAGCATTGGATCATGTATATGCAGTTTTTGCTATTGCAAGTAATGAATTCTTGGATCTTGAAAACAGAGCCATTAGCTGTGGCTGTGAATTCTGTTACCTTGGTAGGGGTATTTTTGTGGGTCTTGCACATAGGGCACATAGGGCATTCAGACCCAAATCAACATTTAACCCAACCTTCGCAAGAGGATGCCTGGTAGAGACCTTTCAAAAACTCGTATGTGAAGAATTGGAAAACATTGTCCCAAGGTGGCCGAAAAAGCCCAATTTGAAAAAAGAAGAAAGAGATGCTATAAAAACACTTCAAGACAACAAAGAAGTAATTATCAAACCCGCGGATAAAGGGGGAAGCATCGTTATAATGAATAAAAACGACTACGAGAAGGAAGCTTTACGACAAGTAAACGACAGAAACACCTACATCCTCCTAAGAAGTAATCCATCCACCAAAATAGAGAAGAATTTACTACAATTGCTAGTCAAACATCAAAGCAACAATTCGATTACAGAAAAGGAAGCAAAATTCATACACAATCCCAATCCGTCACTCCCAGTTTTCTACATACTTCCTAAAATACACAAGAACAATAAAGAACCCCCCGGACGTCCGATCGTAGCAGGCACAAATTCGGTGACAGCAAACCTCTCCGAATTTGTGGACCATGCGCTGCAGCCAGAGGTAATCAAGACCAAATCCTACCTCAAGGACACAATAGACACCATTAACTGTATCACCCAAATAACCTGGGAAAAAGATGACCTCCTAGTAACAGCCGATGTCACCTCATTATATTCTATAATCAATCACCAAACAGGAATTGCAGCGGTTGAATACCATCTCACAAAAGCCAATTTCAATCAAAATAAAATAGATTTCCTGAAAGACGCCATAGAATTCATTCTCAATAACAATTTTTTCTGGTTCAAAGAGCGGTACTATCAACAAACAACAGGTACCGCTATGGGAACGAAGTTCGCACCTGCGTACGCGAACATGTTTATGAGCTGGTGGGAAGATCATAATATCTGGACAAACAACATACACCGAGAACAAATTAAAGTTTGGAGAAGGTATATCGATGATATTATGTTTATATGGAGAGGTGACAGATCAACTTTGGAAGATTTCTGCAATATTCTCAATAACAACAACCACAATATAAAACTTACCTTTAACATCAGTGACACTGAGGTACAGTTTTTGGATCTATGCATCTACGTAAAGGAGGGGAAACTACACACGAAAAATTATACAAAACCTACAGACAATAACAATTATATCCCGGTGACAAGCAATCATCATCCAACATGGCTGAAAGGCATCCCCTCGGGGCAACTACAGAGGATACGACGCAACTGCTCTGAAGTGACGGTTTTCCAGGAACAAGCGAAAGAAATGAAAAACCGTTTTATGGAAAAAGGCTATCCGGAAAAAAAGATTGATGAAAAAATAGAAGAACTGAAATCCCAAGACCGCACATCCATGTTGAAATATAACAATAAGAAAAAAAACAAACCAAAATTAGCTTTCATCACCAAATACAATAATCAACACAAGGAAATAGAAAAGGCATTCAAAAAACACTGGCACATATTAACTAAAGATCCGCTGTTAAAGAACCACGTTGGAGACAAACCCACGTTTATTTACAGGAGGGCGGAAAATCTGAAATCCAAAATAGTAAAAAGCGCTAATCCCGAACAAAGAGACGGGAGAATCAAAACTAAGGGTTTCCATAGGTGCGGCATGTGCCCTATGTGCAAGACCCACAAAAATACCCCTACCAAGGTAACAGAATTCACAGCCACAGCTAATGGCTCTGTTTTCAAGATCCAAGAATTCATTACTTGCAATAGCAAAAACTGCATATACATGATCCAATGCTCATGTGGCCTTCAATATGTGGGCAAAACAGGTAGGACGCTGAGAGAAAGATGGGCCGAACATGCCCGAAACATCAAAAAAGGCATGACAGGCCATCTTCTCTCAGAGCACTTCAAAAACAAACATTCCTGTTCCACGCAAGATATAACCAAAGTGATTGGTATTAAAAAAGTAGTAGGGAACTGGCGAGAAAAAGGATGTGACAGAACACTTGCCCAAAATGAAATGAAATATATCTACAATATGAAAACCCTCACACCCAACGGCCTAAACGGCGATTTTGAGGTCAAATGGTTCCTTTAATCAGCTAAACAAGATACCATAATGGATTCGGCCATCATATACATTAGAAAAAAATATATCCAGACAAAAGTTCCAAATGTTTATTTAAAAAGATATTTTCATGTTCTTAATAATAAAAGATCTAGATAGAACTCTAAAAATGTTATGGCTGTACAGCTTTAAAAGGAGATAGTGTCATAACCATAACGTTAAATCAAATATGGCCGTGCGTGTCATAGCAAAATTAATAGATGCACACACCATCTAAAATGGCCGTGCGTGTCACCATAACAGAAGCCAGAATCAAGCTTCTGTTTACTATAGGAATATGCGCTGCCCTGCGCGCGCAGTGTGCACTGCGGTGCGTGTTAACATCTAAATAGGAGCGCATCGCGTCAGACGGCGATGCGTGTCACAGCCAGAAGACACATTAAATCAAGATGGCCGTGCGTTCCACGGCGCGCTCCGACTTCCGGGTGTTCGTATACCGGAAGCGGAGCTTTCCATACGCTAACACCCAGTGGAGAGCCGCCCAGGCCAGCCCCCACACGAGCATATATAATAACATAAGGAGAAAGAGCCCCCGTGGGGCAGGCGAGATACAGGATGCAGGGCAACATGCCCATAAATGGACTTCCGGTCCACATTTCCGTTTTTTCTGATTGACAGGTTTTTTAATTGATATGTTTGTGCATGCGATGAAATTCTGTGTTTTTTAAAACTTTCATATGTTCTTTGATGATGTTTGTTTACAAAAAGCACTACTATACCAATGTTTCAACAATTTGATGTATTGCCAACGATTTCCCACCTCCCACACCCACCTATGACAAGGGGAAGGGGAGGGGATTTAAGGTATATAAACCATGTCTCAACTCATATACAGCACCACCTTGATAAAGACCTGAGGGTCGAAACGCGTTGGTGCGGTGCTGCTGTTTTTAAGGTATATCCAGTTTATGTTCTTTGTAATAGACCTAAGGTATTGGTGAGCCGTCCCGGGCATAACATCTTTTTGTGACTCCCTAACCTGGGCCTTAGAACAATCCATAATCACTGGTATACATTTTAAGATATTGGAAACCATTTTTAAAATTTGTATAATTTGACCCTCGTTTGTTATAATAAAACTACGTGAAAAATCCTTTGGAGACGTGTCCATGGTCAAAGATACCCTGATGTGAGGATCCATACTTAGCTTAAAGTAAGCATACAAGTAAGAATACCTACTAAAAAGATACCCTGATGTGTGTTGAAAGCTCCAGATATATGTAAGCATACATGTACGTCAGCTTTTACACAGACCAGAGAACACGTGGTGAACCTTAAAGACTATAAACATCACTGGAGAGAAAAAAAGGGATATGAAGTGTCCTTAAAGAAACCCCATCTATATATATTTTTTGTGGTTCAAGAAACAAATTTACACATTGCGTTCCCTCTATTTTTATTTTCTTCACATATACCTGTGCTGGAGATAAAAAGAGAACTTTTTATATGGACTTTGAAGACTTTGAACAACAAATCCTAACAGTGGGCGCTTTTCCTGTCTTTTGTATTTTACTGTCTTTCTTTACCCAGGGAAGGTAACCCCTGGGCAGGTTAGTGCCGCCCTTTTCAGCGCCATTGATTTTATTGCATTTTATTGTATTACATTTGTGTGTTACCTATAAGATCAGGCAGCAGGATGTTGGGATATAGAGATAAAAGAAAATTGATTGTACAACATGTATTTGAAAATGAAGAATATGACAATGAAACCATTGAGGTAGAAGAGGAAAGCCTAGAACAAATAATGGAAAGGTTAGAAAAAGCTCTGAACAAAGAGAGCAGTACATGGTGGGAAGTAGCCACCATGGAACAGTACCTAATGGAAAAAATGATCCCTAAGGGATTAATTATAAAGAAAGAACCATCCAATAAAAACGAGTCCCCAGATTTCAATCTAGGCTGGGATAAAATTTTGGAGGAATGTTCTTTTTCTCTAATGAACCATATTATAAGAGATAGAAAAAGATATCTAAACGACTTAGAGGAGGAAATTAATATAATTACCAAAAGCTTGGAACCCCTAAGAGGCTTAGAAGAATACAGCCAAATAGAAAAAGATATCGAATATCGAGTAAAAAATAAAGAAAAAGCCACAATACAGAGGAAACAGAGGAAGTACATCAGGGACAAAACACATAAGGAACAGACAGAAGATTTAGACCTAACAACACAGAGAGAAACAAGTTGCGACTGTGAAATCCCGATCCTAACCCCCCATCAGAGAACATCACAAACAAACCTAAGAGCCACCACAGAACGCAAAATTAAACATAAAGTCCCACATAAAAGATTTCGAGATCTAAGAGAATGGCGACAGAACCAAGACCAATATGAGAATACACCCCAACATTGGGAGAAACGTAGAACAAGAAGATACAACGATAACCATGAAAGAAACAACGGAAGGACATACAAAGGAGACACAAGAACAAACAGAACAAATATGAGAATTCACGAAAAAGATAGATTCAGAATACGTCATTCAAGAGTAGAAAACAACTACCGACACAACAATCACAAATCCTTCATAGTCCAAGATGAATGGCATGCAGGACGCCAAAACCCAAGGACCCCATACCAACAAAAAACTCAGGAAAGTTTTTTAGATCGAAGTCACAAGCGGAGGAATTATATATAACTCATCTGTACAAGAAAAAAAGAAGAGGAAAGAGAGGGGGTTTACATTTCAGGAAGAAGGAAAAAGATGTGGATCCAGAACAGAAAGATGAAAACCCAAATGTGGACACACAACCCATCGGAGAACCAACAACAAAAAAAGATAATAGAATTTTCAACTTAAGTAATCACCCACTCGATCCAAATGAAACTGCAGTCCTCAACAGGGGTCTAAAGTATGCACTAGATAACAAAATCGACAAATTTGGAACGTATATAGACATCCAAAAGTTCACCAGGAAGTTGTCACTTAAAAGATTTTTTGCGAAAGAAGACAGAAATGAAGAAGAAGCAGAGGAAGATGAAGAAAATCCCACTCACTTCAGACCCAAATCAACATTTAACCCAACCTTCGCAAGAGGATGCCTGGTAGAGACCTTTCAAAAACTCGTATGTGAAGAATTGGAAAACATTGTCCCAAGGTGGCCGAAAAAGCCCAATTTGAAAAAAGAAGAAAGAGATGCTATAAAAACACTTCAAGACAACAAAGAAGTAATTATCAAACCCGCGGATAAAGGGGGAAGCATCGTTATAATGAATAAAAACGACTACGAGAAGGAAGCTTTACGACAATTAAACGACAGAAACACCTACATCCTCCTAAGAAGTAATCCATCCACCAAAATAGAGAAGAATTTACTACAATTGCTAGTCAAACATCAAAGCAACAATTCGATTACAGAAAAGGAAGCAAAATTCATACACAATCCCAATCCGTCACTCCCAGTTTTCTACATACTTCCTAAAATACACAAGAACAATAAAGAACCCCCCGGACGTCCGATCGTAGCAGGCACAAATTCGGTGACAGCAAACCTCTCCGAATTTGTGGACCATGCGCTGCAGCCAGAGGTAATCAAGACCAAATCCTACCTCAAGGACACAATAGACACCATTAACTGTATCACCCAAATAACCTGGGAAAAAGATGACCTCCTAGTAACAGCCGATGTCACCTCATTATATTCTATAATCAATCACCAAACAGGAATTGCAGCGGTTGAATACCATCTCACAAAAGCCAATTTCAATCAAAATAAAATAGATTTCCTGAAAGACGCCATAGAATTCATTCTCAATAACAATTTTTTCTGGTTCAAAGAGCGGTACTATCAACAAACAACAGGTACCGCTATGGGAACGAAGTTCGCACCTGCGTACGCGAACATGTTTATGAGCTGGTGGGAAGATCATAATATCTGGACAAACAACATACACCGAGAACAAATTAAAGTTTGGAGAAGGTATATCGATGATATTATGTTTATATGGAGAGGTGACAGATCAACTTTGGAAGATTTCTGCAATATTCTCAATAACAACAACCACAATATAAAACTTACCTTTAACATCAGTGACACTGAGGTACAGTTTTTGGATCTATGCATCTACGTAAAGGAGGGGAAACTACACACGAAAAATTATACAAAACCTACAGACAATAACAATTATATCCCGGTGACAAGCAATCATCATCCAACATGGCTGAAAGGCATCCCCTCGGGGCAACTACAGAGGATACGACGCAACTGCTCTGAAGTGACGGTTTTCCAGGAACAAGCGAAAGAAATGAAAAACCGTTTTATGGAAAAAGGCTATCCGGAAAAAAAGATTGATGAAAAAATAGAAGAACTGAAATCCCAAGACCGCACATCCATGTTGAAATATAACAATAAGAAAAAAACCAAACCAAAATTAGCTTTCATCACCAAATACAATAATCAACACAAGGAAATAGAAAAGGCATTCAAAAAACACTGGCACATATTAACTAAAGATCCGCTGTTAAAGAACCACGTTGGAGACAAACCCACGTTTATTTACAGGAGGGCGGAAAATCTGAAATCCAAAATAGTAAAAAGCGCTAATCCCGAACAAAGAGACGGGAGAATCAAAACTAAGGGTTTCCATAGGTGCGGCATGTGCCCTATGTGCAAGACCCACAAAAATACCCCTACCAAGGTAACAGAATTCACAGCCACAGCTAATGGCTCTGTTTTCAAGATCCAAGAATTCATTACTTGCAATAGCAAAAACTGCATATACATGATCCAATGCTCATGTGGCCTTCAATATGTGGGCAAAACAGGTAGGACGCTGAGAGAAAGATGGGCCGAACATGCCCGAAACATCAAAAAAGGCATGACAGGCCATCTTCTCTCAGAGCACTTCAAAAACAAACATTCCTGTTCCACGCAAGATATAACCAAAGTGATTGGTATTAAAAAAGTAGTAGGGAACTGGCGAGAAAAAGGATGTGACAGAACACTTGCCCAAAATGAAATGAAATATATCTACAATATGAAAACCCTCACACCCAACGGCCTAAACGGCGATTTTGAGGTCAAATGGTTCCTTTAATCAGCTAAACAAGATACCATAATGGATTCGGCCATCATATACATTAGAAAAAAATATATCCAGACAAAAGTTCCAAATGTTTATTTAAAAAGATATTTTCATGTTCTTAATAATAAAAGATCTAGATAGAACTCTAAAAATTTTATGGCTGTACAGCTTTAAAAGGAGATAGTGTCATAACCATAACGTTAAATCAAATATGGCCGTGCGTGTCATAGCAAAATTAATAGATGCACACACCATCTAAAATGGCCGTGCGTGTCACCATAACAGAAGCCAGAATCAAGCTTCTGTTTACTATAGGAATATGCGCTGCCCTGCGCGCGCAGTGTGCACTGCGGTGCGTGTTAACATCTAAATAGGAGCGCATCGCGTCAGACGGCGATGCGTGTCACAGCCAGAAGACACATTAAATCAAGATGGCCGTGCGTTCCACGGCGCGCTCCGACTTCCGGGTGTTCGTATACCGGAAGCGGAGCTTTCCATACGCTAACACCCAGTGGAGAGCCGCCCAGGCCAGCCCCCACACGAGCATATATAATAACATAAGGAGAAAGAGCCCCCGTGGGGCAGGCGAGATACAGGATGCAGGGCAACATGCCCATAAATGGACTTCCGGTCCACATTTCCGTTTTTTCTGATTGACAGGTTTTTTAATTGATATGTTTGTGCATGCGATGAAATTCTGTGTTTTTTAAAACTTTCATATGTTCTTTGATGATGTTTGTTTACAAAAAGCACTACTATACCAATGTTTCAACAATTTGATGTATTGCCAACGATTTCCCACCTCCCACACCCACCTATGACAAGGGGAAGGGGAGGGGATTTAAGGTATATAAACCATGTCTCAACTCATATACAGCACCACCTTGATAAAGACCTGAGGGTCGAAACGCGTTGGTGCGGTGCTGCTGTTTTTAAGGTATATCCAGTTTATGTTCTTTGTAATAGACCTAAGGTATTGGTGAGCCGTCCCGGGCATAACATCTTTTTGTGACTCCCTAACCTGGGCCTTAGAACAATCCATAATCACTGGTATACATTTTAAGATATTGGAAACCATTTTTAAAATTTGTATAATTTGACCCTCGTTTGTTATAATAAAACTACGTGAAAAATCCTTTGGAGACGTGTCCATGGTCAAAGATACCCTGATGTGAGGATCCATACTTAGCTTAAAGTAAGCATACAAGTAAGAATACCTACTAAAAAGATACCCTGATGTGTGTTGAAAGCTCCAGATATATGTAAGCATACATGTACGTCAGCTTTTACACAGACCAGAGAACACGTGGTGAACCTTAAAGACTATAAACATCACTGGAGAGAAAAAAAGGGATATGAAGTGTCCTTAAAGAAACCCCATCTATATATATTTTTTGTGGTTCAAGAAACAAATTTACACATTGCGTTCCCTCTATTTTTATTTTCTTCACATATACCTGTGCTGGAGATAAAAAGAGAACTTTTTATATGGACTTTGAAGACTTTGAACAACAAATCCTAACAGTGGGCGCTTTTCCTGTCTTTTGTATTTTAGAGGGGGCATGTAGACAAAGCAGGGGGACAGGGAGACAAAGAAGGGGGGGCATTGTTTCAGGTAGTGTGTCAGCACGTTTCAGACAAATTTCGGCACAATTTGCACCATTGCTCCAAAACCACAAGTGCCACGGACGCGAGTGATAGGTCATTCGAAAGGGCTTAAAAGGGCCCTCCTTTTAATGCAACAACTATTGATCTACTGTAAATTTTAGAAGCAGCTGTGCTTTGAACTTGTGAATAAGCGTCGTGCCGCAAAAGAAGAGCAAGGATCAGAGTTGAAATCTGCCACAAAACCAACAACCGCCATTAACGTCTGTAGAGCAGAGCTGCAGGTATAAAGAAGAAAAAATTAAGAGATTCGGATCACCAGGAAAGAAGTTGGATGGGGCTCCAAATACTAGCATGCAGGATGAAAACGGTACGCGCATTACTTCACCGCAGTTGGGTCCCTCGGAAAAAAAAACGACCGAGGATGTCAGATATTTATTTGCAATATCGAGATGAAGCTGATGAGACCACTCATGACCCAACCTAGGTTACAATGAACCCCAACACAGGCCATTCAATGCTAATACTAAAGCAACCAGCAGCATTGTCTCGCTACTCTGGCGCATACAAACATTTCGCCAAGCTATTTCTAAACAATTGTTTGTGTGCGGTGTCTGCGATCACCTCTGGCACAAGGGTGAATTGCGCAAGTGCACCACGATCACATTTGCATACTAACTACATCGTTTGGCGAGATGAAGTACCGAGCAAATGTGGAGGTTCTGGCATGCGGTACATGTATGCGATCATTGCAACAAATGAAATTGTGCAAGAAGTTTGGCTTCCAGCATGCACCGAAACCGACTCATCTGCCACAGCTCACGGTGGTGGAAGTGCGTCTCATTTGTCCGCGTCTTCCGTTTATGCAAATACGGGCTCTCGCTTTGAACACTTCTAAGCCTACTACGCTCAGCAATACCTCCATCGATCTCACATTTATGCACAATTTGGACATACAAGCTAATCAATACGTATCCTACTTTACGTATCACCGGCCAATTGTACATAGGCTAGCTATTTCTAACAAATAAAGAAATCATATATCGAATTATGTGTTTCATTCATTATCCGATACCCTAACAAGACAGACATGTGATCCATAGGTGCCACAAATGGCAATCTACCAAGGGCCCTGCGTAGTCAGCGAAGTGTCCCCGTCAGGCAGCGTAGTCACCGTACGGTCCCTGCGAGCTGCAGCTCTGTCCCCGGCGTCCCTGGCAAGCAAGCCTAGTGAGCACCTCTCACACAGCGCCGGTAACCACCAGATCCCCTGCTCTGGCGGACGCCAGCGGAGAGGCGATCATGCGGGCACCGGCAGAGAGGCACTCCATCTGCATGAGATGCATGAGCTGACTACGCCAGGCGTGGGAACACTACGCTGATTCTGACAGGGACACTATGCTGGCTACGTAACTGCCGCTGTGAAACTACTGTACTGATAAAACACAGTCTACTTATCAAACCCAGAAGTTTACAGACAGGTTTCCCAACAACAGAACTCACCATTAGATAAATCTATACTGTAATGTTTTCAGAGGTGGCACAATTTACTGACATTTAGTAGGATGGCTTTGGCATTCCATATAATGTAACTAATAATTCATCTTGTCAGAAAAGGAGATTAAAAGAAAAAAAGTCTAAGCTAGGAAGAGGACATGACACAGGATGATTTATGGTTTGTACGAGTGATGCAGTTTTGGTTTTCTCCTAGGAAGGGAACAAGTGACTAAAAGTAATTGTGGTTCCCCTATATAGATGCTGCTTTAGTGAGGGGACATGGATGCCCTATTTTAGGGTGTGGATGCTCTTTGTAAGGATATGAATGCTCTATGTTAGGATGTAGGTGCGCTATGTTGGCACGTGGGTGTGCTATGTTGAGGCATGGATGCACTATGTTGGGGCGTGGATGCGCATTTTGGGGCGTGGGTTCCTTATGTTATGGCATGGATGAGTTATGTTGGGGCATGGATGCGCTATATTGAGGTGTGGATACGCCATGTTGGGGCATGGATGTGCATGTTGGGGCGTGGGTTCCTTATGTTATGGTGTGGATGAGTTATGTTGGGGCATGGATGCACTATGTTGGGGCGTGGATGCGCATGTTGGGGCGTGGGTTCCTTATGTTATGGCGTGGATGCGTTATGTTGGGACATGGATGCGTTATGTTGAGGTGTGGATGCGCCATGTTGGGGCATGGATGTGCATGTTGGGGCGTGGGTTCCTTATGTTATGGCGTGGATGAGTTATGTTGGGGCGTGGATGCGTTATGTTGAGGTGTGGATGCGCCATGTTGGGGCATGGATGTGCATGTTGGGGCGTGGGTTCCTTATGTTATGGCGGGGATGAGTTATGTTGCTGCATGTATGCGCTATGTTGGGGCGTGGATGCCCCATGTTGGGGCATAAATGCATAATGTTGGGGCATGGATGCACAATGTTGGGGTGTGGGTTCACTATGTTGGGGTGTGGGTGTGCTATGTTGGGGCATGGATGTGCATGTTGGGGCGTGGGTTCCCTATGTTATGGTGTAAATGCCCTATGTTGGGTCTTGGGTGCACTATGTTAAGGCATGGGTGCGCTATGTTGGGGCGTGGGTACGCTATGTTGGGACATGGGTGCGCTATGTTGGTGTGTGAATTCCCTATTTTAGGGCATGGATGCACTATGTTGGGGCTTGGATGTGGCATGTTGGGGCGTGGATGTGCTATGTTGGGGCGTGGATGTGCTATGTTGGGGCGTGGGTTCCTTATGTTATGGCATGGATGCGCTATGTTAGGACATGGGTGCTCTATGTTGGTGTGTGAATTCCCTATTTTGGGGCATGGATGTACTATGTTGGGGTGTGGGTGTGCTATGTTGGGGCGTGGGTTCCTTATGTTATAGAGTGGATGCCCTATGTTTGGGCGTGATTCCCCTTTGTTGGGGCATGTGGGCAGATGTGCATGTTGGGGCGTGGGTGCCCCATGTTGGGGCATAAATGCATAATGTTGGGGCATGGATGCACAATGTTGGGGTGTGGGTTCACTATGTTGGGGTGTGGGTGTGCTATGTTGGGGCATGGATGTGCATGTTGGGGCGTGGGTTCCCTATGTTATGGTGTAAATGCCCTATGTTGGGTCTTGGGTGCACTATGTTTGGGCATGGGTGCGCTATGTTGGGGCGTGGGTACGCTATGTTGGGACATGGGTGCGCTATGTTGGTGTGTGAATTCCCTATTTTAGGGCATGGATGCACTATGTTGGGGCTTGGATGTGGCATGTTGGGGCGTGGATGTGCTATGTTGGGGCGTGGATGTGCTATGTTGGGGCGTGGGTTCCTTATGTTATGGCATGGATGCGCTATGTTAGGACATGGGTGCTCTATGTTGGTGTGTGAATTCCCTATTTTGGGGCATGGATGTACTATGTTGGGGTGTGGGTGTGCTATGTTGGGGCGTGGGTTCCTTATGTTATGGAGTGGATGCCCTATGTTTGGGCGTGATTTCCCTTTGTTGGGGCATGTGGGCAGATGTGCATGTTGGGGCGTGGGTTTCCTAAGTTATGGCTTGGATGCGCGATGTTGGGGTGTGGTTGCGCTATGTTGGGGCTTGGGTGTGCTATGTTAGGCATGCATGCCCTAGGTTGTGGCATGTATGCTCTATGTTGGGGTATGGATGCGCTCATAGTTGTATGTTTGTAATGTTTTAGACTGTGGAGAACAGGAAGCCAATGTGGTTACATCACTTCCGATGAAGTTGTGTGATTAGCATTTTACACCTCTTTCGTAGCACCCCTGCCACTATTCCACTTCAATTTAATTTCTGGGTTGACTTATTCCATTAAAGTATCATTTATAAAGTCATATTGATAAATAAATTGTGTTATGGATATTACCAGTCAGAAAGGTAATGGAGCATGACCTAAATATATATTGGTATAACCTTAGATCCTAAATAATAGAGCTGTTTTGATCTGATATGTACTTCCTGCTGTTCTACAGATGAGAACCCCAGCGTCTTTCTATCAGATAATTCTCCTGCCACCGCTGACAGGGGAAGTATGAAAGTCTACTCAGCTGATGTCCTCCTGTGGACAGCTCTGAATGATCAGCTCAGGTTCAACAGTGCCCTTAGGGAAATTCAAAAATGTTATTTTATCTGCAGCTATCATTATACTGTAAAGGCGCAGAACAGGGAAGGGATACAGAGGCCCTTATTCTGGTCCACATGCAACGCTGCAAAATTCACAGCTTTGCGTGTGGACTAAATGCCAGCCGCTGCGCGCAGTGCTGGCTGCCCCCCCTTGTACCAGTGATCCACCGCACGGCTGCGAATGGATGATTTGCATAATCATCCATTCACAGCCTTGGGTGAGGGGGAGAACTCATTCGATGGTCGGCGACCATCGAATGATTTCTCCAGAGCTCGTAGATCAAAGATCGCTGTGCGAGAAGCAGGTGGGCAGCTGACCCCCCGCCCCCCGCGTCACCAGCGATTTGCATGGGAAATCCTAGCGTTCCCATGGACTATGCCCCCCACTGCCGACGCCCCGCCCGCATTGCTAGGTGCGAGCGGGATGGCAAACATTTAGTTTACCGTGCCCACTCGCACCCTGCATCTGCGCAGAAATGCATCTGCACATGCGCAGACGCAAAACATCAGTCACTGTGAATAGAATAACCCCCTTAGTTTGGGGGAATGGTTAACCATTAAATCATGAATAGACTTTCAGCAGGAGCTCGGGGGGCCTTGAGCGTGATGTCATTAAGCCCCGCCCCATGATGGAAAATGACTCTATTTGCCTATCTCCATGGATGGGGCGGGGCTAAAATGGCACGCTTATTACACTTTAGCCCCGCCCCTTTGTTGGAGATCGGGAGATCAGGTTATTTACATGGAGTAGTCAGGGAGGAGGAAGCCGCGATTGGAGGGGGGGTATTTTCAGGGCCCTCTCAGCCATTCCGGGAGGGTAGGCAACCCTGATTTACTAATATCTGTAATAGCACAGCATGATGTATGCTAGACATGGGCTTTCAGTTTACCTTCATATCCTTCTGATACTTGCTCCACACTTCTTTGGTGAGGCCGCCTGATGCATCCGCGGGTTTGTCGGGTGGAATTATAGAGTGATGAACAAGTGCAGAGAGATGTGTTCGAACAGTGGACAAGTGACGACAGTAAGCCAGCCCTAAGGGAGCATAGAAAGACAGTCGTTTTAGATCCAAATACAAATAGCCAAAATAAATGTTATGAGAACTTTGCATTTATGGCTCATATGTCTCTGGAAGTAAATAAAATGGTTGTTTATTTATTCATTTATTATCGTATGCGATCCTAGCCACTGGCTTCCCAGCGGCTAGTTTCGCATACAATACATTGTATTTGGCCCCACAATACATCATATGCGGCCCTTTTACATACGATATATCGTATACAATCCCATTGACTGCCCCAGGATACCAGCCAGCTACATACATCACAATAGACAAACTGATCCAGAGGATAACACAAAGGCTGTAGCGGTGGCACTATTATTGGTGGGCCTCATACACTGCAAGTTGTATTGCGGCAAACTTCATTCAACAAAATGGAGTTGGCTGATTGACAGTCGGGTAGATTAGACAGGTTTGATAACCAAACCAAATGGATCAAGGCTGTTTTTCAACCAGTGAATGAATATTATTCATGTCCATATTGTACACTGAACCATAAGTATTCAGAATAGTCGTTTAATTAGCTTATCCTGTATATATTGTTCACTGTATGGCCATCATAAGGGTAAGTCCAATTTGAATACTAATTCTCCTAATCACATATGCATGTTCTGTGTCTGTTACAGTATTACCCATTTATATTCTATTACTGTTGCCCCAGTTGTAATGCACAATGGAATATGCTGCGTTATATAATAATGATAATCCTAAAAAAGGCCTGTGTGGGAAAGGATGACTGCCTTATATTCACACTTCTCTTTGATGTAGATTTATGTAAACTTCTAAAAAGGAAAAGTGTTCATTATAACCACTAATCACATCTTATCCTATTCTGGAATGTACTAGACCACAGGTTCTCAAAGTCGGTCCTAAGGACCCCACACAGTGCTTGTTTTGCAGGTCTCCTCACAGAATCAAGTGAAATAATTAGCTCCACCTGTGGCTCTTTTAAAATGTGCCAGTCAGTAATGAGTGCACCTGTGATTGAGATGGAAAATGTGAACTGTGTGGGGTCCCGAGGACCGAGTTTGAGAACCCCTGTACTAGACACATGATAGCTAGAATATGATTGGTTGCTATGGACAATACTACTTTTCCTTCTTTTAAGTTTTAGTAAATCTACCATTACTGTATATGTGTTTTTAAAATTGTAATAATCTATGCCTATATATAAGTGTACTGTACAATGTGTAAGGGCAAGCTCCTATTTTGACTTACATCCATAGAACGCTCGGGAAACAATCTGTCTCTTCATGTTTTCACACAATAATTTGAGTGGTGTCCTGTGGGAAACAAAGGCATTACATTTAGGCTCATAAGAATGATATCATTAAATATTAATTACCATCTCAGAAATAATTTTGCATTAAACAAATATTTAATGTATAACAGAAAAGAAAGTGAAATGCACTCCCCATTATCATACCCACTGAGCCACTTGTCTTTTTACCGGACAATCTGTTATACCACTGTTCCATTCCTCTGAATTCACTATTTGTTTTGGGGGTATTTATTCCAACTGTAGGAATGTTCCCGTTTCCTGGATTTGACAATCCAGAATTCGTTCAGGTCCTAATATGCCACATGGAGTAGTCTGGGGTTGCTCCAAGGTAGGTAGCTCTTGGTTCAGATATATCAAGTAAGGAGCCATTATCATGTGGCTCCTTGCTGGTTAATCGTAGACCCAATTTAGGGTAACGGTGGTGTGGGTTGCTGTGCCCATGGACTGGTTGGGCTGGGTGGCTTCAGTGCTGCACACCCTTACATTCTATTAACACTTTTCCCTCACTTGGGGGCATATCATACACCTGCGCAGGTATATGTAACCAATATCTCTGAATTCTATTATCATGCAGTGTTCAAGATTGGTTACTAATACCATTCAGGGTACTTGTGTATTTTGGCGGCGCCCCCGATGTCCGTCGTACGACGAACAGATCGCATCGCATCGCATGCCATGCACCCGATGGCATGCGATGCGATGCGACGCGATTTTGACCCCCTATACGACCAAAAATCGTATAAGCACCCTAAAGGGTGCTTTTGAGCACCTAAATGGGTGCTTACAGTGTTAAATGCACCCCCACGCCACCCCCCACTATAAACGTGAACCCGAAGCGTGGCGAGCGCAGCGAGCCCGCGAGGGGCGGCGGTACGCGTCCTACGACCTTTTCATACCCCCACTATCCACGTCGGCGTGGAGTTGAGAATAGAATAGTGTGGCGAGCGCAGCGAGCCACCGAGCCCGAAGCGTGGCGAGCGGACGCGGATACCTTCACAGTTATACGCGTCCCCTCGCGGGCTTCACAGGTGTCCGTGGCGACGCGGACACCTGTGAAGCCCGCGAGGGGACGCGTTTACCTGTGAAGGTATCCGCGTCCCCTCGCGGGGCTCGCTGCGCTCGCCACGCTTCGGGCTCGGTGGCTCGCTGCGCTCGCCACACTATTCTATTCTCAACTCCACGCCGACGTGGATAGTGGGGGTATGAAAAGGTCATAGGACGCGTACCGCCGCCCCTCGCGGGCTCGCTGCGCTCGCCACGCTTCGGGTTCACGTTTATAGTGGGGGGTGGCGTGGGGGTGCATTTAACATTGTAAGCACCCATTTGGGTGCTTAACATAGTATAAGCACCCATTAGGGTGCTTATACAATGTTTAATCACATCGCATCGCATCGTATGGCATCGTATGCCATGTACAATGGCATACAATTTCAAAATTGTATGCCATCGTGCTCTATCGTACGATATCGCGTCGCATCGCATACCATCGTATGTGTTATGGTATGCGATGCGATGGGCGCCGCCAAAATACACAAGTACCCCATTCAGTGAGCTGGAGGAACCAATGTCTTGTTTTAGTTACTCAGTATTAACCCCTCCCTTGCATGCACCTGAATGGTATTACTGAACTAATTTGAGCATCTACCACTATCTGTATGTATGTTGTGAGAGGCAGAGAGGAGCTTGTATTAGGCGGAGATGCAGGTCCTGATATGCCACATGGAGTAGTCTGGGGTTGCTCCAAGGTAGGTAGCTCTTATGCTGGGTACACACCAGGACGACTAGGGCCCGATCCCCTCAATCTAGATCCAATTCCGAATTGGATGTAGATTGTGTGCTGATTGGGCCCTTTTCTGTCCTGGTGTGGACCGATACCGATCCGATGCGCAGTCCCGCGGGTCGGTTGGTCGTTATTGAGATCCTACCTGCTGCAGGTAGGATCTCAATGACGACCATACAGCCGGGTGCGGGTCGCCATCGGATCGGACCCGCTCACGGTGCACATCGTGAGCGGGTCGTGCCCCCCCCGCATCACCGTGAGCGGGTCGGACGAGACACTGACGACCCGCTCACGATGTGCATCGTGAGCGGGTCGCCCTGGTGTGTACCCTATATTAGTTCAGATATATCAAGTATGGAGCCATTATCATGTGGCTCCTCGCTGGTTAATCGTAGACCAGAGATTTTATCACTGGTGTATAAGGACATTCTGGGAGTCTCTCTAGTACGCAATCTACTTGCATCCTGTAACTAGTGGGCAATTTTTACTCTAGATTGGAAAAATCTTCTTTTTTTAAGCATTTATATATCATTGTTAAGAAAAATCATTTAAAATTCATAAACACATTCAGCAAACGTGCAATATACTTAGCAAAACTCTCACCTATCATGGACACAGCTGCAGCAGCTGGGAATATCGTATGGAGAGCTTCCTGTGGAGCAAGACAAGCAGGAGGATCCCTGACTGCAATACTCATTAAGCTGCCAGGGCAAAAGATTAGCACCAAAGCCTTGCATCTCTATCACGTCCCTGGGGTCTGGAGAGATATCAATCAAACATAGACAGGATGAATCCAATACATATTGTGTTCACAAAGACTCTTTTCTATTGAACACAGACCTACATTCAATAGTGATATACCTGTCATCTGTAGCTGTCTTTCAGTTATCTCCTTGTTCAGTAAAGGTAAATAATAGAGACCAGCAAATGTGTATTTACTATAAAATGATAAAATAAAATGACGCGCCAAAGGATAAATTAGGTCTAACCGAAGAAGCAGTACCAAATATCTTGAATCTTTAATTAGATGTGTGCTGTATGGGAGTAATTATTTTATTTTGGTTAGCGTAGATAAAAAAGATAGAGGAATAAGTTCACGTCAATGTTCCTATGTACTAGCTCTTTAACGCTTAGTTGTAAAACCTGGTAAAACACCAATGAAATACCTGCTCTAAGAAAAGGGACAGGAAAAAATAACACTAGACAAGGCAGTGCTGTCACTAACACTCTGATCAGTCAAAAGGTTAGGGATAGTTATAGAAGTAAGCTACAGCACATCAATATATTAAACAGATTAATGGTTAATCCAGTGGTTTCCAAACGCTGTACTCAAGCCTACCCCAAAAGTCATTGCGGTTACAGGGATGTGGTGCGCCCTCAAAATAAAGGCCAGTGGCTTTGTGGGGAAGGAGTGTGGCCACAGAATAATACCAATTCACATTACACCACACAGTAGTGTCCGTTATTCATATTAAATGACCCAATAGAACGCCTCATACACATTACACCTGACCACATAGTAGAGACCCTTCTACACATTGTGTTACAGTAGAACCCCGTCAAAGCATTTTGCCACAGTAAAACCCCTCCTCATCATCATCATTTCTCCATTTGCTCCCCTTCAACCAACCCCCTTGCCCCATTCCACCCACCCAGCTGCTGCATTGCTAACCTCATTCCTCTTCTTTTATCAGTAGCCCTGAAAACGTTTGGACAGAGCATGGATATCCTAAAAACCAGGACTGCTGTTGTGACTTGAGGACCGCATTTGGGAACCACTGGACCAATCAATAAATAATTATTCATGGTAATTAAGAATGCGACTTGCAGGACCCATGAAATAAAAGCAAAACATAAAATATGATATCGAGAAATGCTGAATTTAGAATATGAAAGAGGTCAATGTAACAATCTGCAACTTCCAGGCATCAGATAGTCTCCAGCAACAATTCCAACGTTTTAAAGGGGCAATTATTTACAAAGCAAAATCATGTTTCTTCTTTTAAATGGTTGCCCCTTTAAACACTAGGCAGAAACACAGGAAAGTACCATCACATTCAACGTGCAGGCTGCAGAATTTGCCTGAATCACAAGCAATTCAATCTTTTAAAAGTGCTGTTGATGACAACATAGGTAAAACTATATTTATGTAGCACAGTAATATTCCATCTGTCAGTGTAATATGTTTTAAAACATGTAAAAAAGATGTAAAACCATATTATATACAAAACATGCAAACATAAAAAAAAAATAATGAATATCCAAAAACATTTAATATGTTATGCAATTAATGGTGTTCAATAATATTTAGTGATTAGCCGTGCCATAGGCAAAAGGTCTGGGGGTGGTAACTGGTCATTTAATGGATCAAGAAAAATGCAGGCTTGACAGACAAAATACTAGGTGTGCCTAGGAAAATGTGAGGCGTCAGCTCCGGCCCCGATCAGGCTGATCTCAGGAGCCTGCGCTGAGTGGCGACCAGTGGAAAAATCATTTGATGGAGAGCGTCATATGGATTTTGACGTATTCGCTTGGCTGCGAAGTCTTCGCTAGCCGTATATATATAATCGTACAGCCAGCACATTCATTTGCAAGGTGGAATTTCACTGTAACTGGGTGGCATCGACCTGGTTGTGGTATGACTGCCAGAAAATCGGAATCCCCAACAGTCAGTATACCGACATCGGAATCCCGATGGGCGAGCACAAAGAAGCCCCTTGCGGGCTTGCTGCGCTCGCCAAGATGTGGCTCGTTTTCGCATGCCACAGGTTCTATTCTCCCTCTATGGGGCCATGGATAACCACATGAACACCCACAAAGAAGAATAGACCCTGTCAGTCGGGATCCCCCCTGTCGGAGCACCAGCAGTCGGGATTCCGATGTCGATATACTGACTCTCGGGATCCCAATTGTTGGGCAGTCATACGGCACCCGACCTGATCGCTGGTCTCTGATAATTTGCTCCTCAGGTCTGCATTGAGCCTGTAACTCATTCCAACAGTGCAGAACAGAATTAGCAACTCTGTTGCAAATTTTCTGTGACTAATCTAGACGCAGACAGTAAATTATTAATCAATGTATTTCCGAAACAAGATTCTCTGCAATCCTCTAACGTGCAACACTGTAAGTGTTACACAGAGTGAATATTCATCATAACAGATGGGTGGGCTCAAAACATTGATGAACATATGTGCAACTATGGAGATGACATTCATCATAAAATACAGAAATGAAATAAAAACATTAAGTATCTATACAAAATATATATTTTTATATTTATTCATTTATTTCTCACTGGTACTGCAAGTCATTTTCTTCTCAATTGTCTTTAATAAATCGGTATAACTTTCACAATTAGACATCGAGTTACCAAAGTCTAAATGTGCCCTAAACTGAGGGCACTGTTACTTTTATGATTATATTTCATTCAACAGTCTTCCAAGCTTCAGCCCAATATTGTTCTGCCATTGAAAAAGGTGTATTAGCCATGTGTTTGGGACAAAAGTACACAGGTTGAGAAGTGTGGAAATAAAGGCAGAGGCTTAAAGTTGCCCCACCACACAATAAAAAATGGTGATGGGTAACACAGGGGTATATGTATAAAGCATAGGTAAGGGAGAAGTGATAAAGTTCCTGGTACTTTGGGGCAGATTTATGAAGCTCGGTGAAGTGATAAAGTGCCAATCAGCTCCTACCTGTCATTTTTCAAACCAAGCCTGTAACTTCACAGTTAGGAGCTGATTGGCCAGTGAAAAAAAAACAGACAGTTTATCACTTCACCAAGCTCAATAAATTTTCCCCTTTATCACCGGCCAATCAGCTCCTAACCATAGGCGTCGAAACCGTGGGCGCCTAAACCTTGGGTGCTCCGGGGCCCGAGCATCCACGGAAAGTGAGGAGCACACACGGCACGGGCCACAGCAGCGGGGTCCCACCAGCAGGGGTCCCAGCGGCGGATGGGAACTAGTAGCTGTATTAATACCGCTGCTAGTTCCCATCTTCTGCAGGGACCCTGCTGCTGATGGCATATCCACTGCTGGGACCCCGCTGCGGCGCTGCTGCTGCTAGGATCCCGGACCCGACGGCAAGCAGCAGGTGAGTCCCGGGGGGGGGGGGGGTGATCTGTGGGAGCACCCTCCAGAAAAACTGTAAATCGGCGCCCCCCTGCTCCTAGCTGTCCCTTTTAAAACTCAACCTGTAACTTAACAGTCAGGAGCTGATTGGCCAGTGATAAAGTACAAGGCACTTTATCACTTCTCCTCTCTTATCACTGCTTCATACATCTACCCCACAGAACCAACAAATCAGATATATTTATCACCTACAAATCATGAAACCTCAATCAAGGTACTGATGGCAACACTGGCTATAAGAGTACCCCGAGCTCTAACTAGGGTGAGAAGCCTGATACTGCAACATTTTACTAGGTCTAAAAAAGTATTCCATGTTTAATGTAGATATTAATTTTATTTCTTTCTCTGGATTCATAATAAAAGTATTATCTTCAGTATATACCTACAGAATGTATCTTACCCCAATTCTGTGCAGTATTAAATATAGTTTTTGAATACCCTCTTATCCCCCATAGATGTGATTTCAGCATTTATCGTAATAATATGCTTATTTTCTAAACACATATTTTATGTCCATTATTTATATCTGGGAATGGGATCAGTAAGTGGGATTATTTTGTATTGTGTACTTATGAATTATCACGAAGTGTCATTGGAAATAACAAAAATTGAAATTAAAACATCCAAAACCAGCATATATATAAAAACAAACATAATTACGTTTTAACAATGTTCCTAAATTAGCAAAACTTTTTATCAGGACATTTATTCCTATTTCATCAGAAAAAAACATGGACAATATATACTTTTTTAATAATTTTAAAATATTGGGGGCTAGATGCACTAAGCTTCAAAAGTGATAAAATGAAGAGCGATAAACAGCCAGCCAATCAGCTCCTACCTGCCATGTTACAGGCTGTGTTTGAAAAATGTCAGGCAGGAGCTGATTGGCTGGTTGTTTATCACTCTCCATTTTATCACTTTTGAAGCTTAGTGCATCTGGCCCTTTATGAGTTTTACTGGTCCTCAAGCAAAGGGAAATCGGTTAGTATACTGGCAGTCGGGATCTCTACCAGTGTCTGAATACTATGCTGCAATCAACTGGTCAGAGGACATTGCTTGGATGCCGGTATAACTCACAATGGCTGTGCTGGAATTCTGATTATTGGCATCATGATTATAAGTCTGCCAGGGAGGGTTAAGCGTTATAGTGCAAGGGAGGACGGGAAGGTTTAGGATTAGCGATAGAGGAAGGGTTAGGCTGGGGGGAGGGGGGTTATAGTTAGGATGAAGGTTACCATATGTACCTAAAAGGTGTTAGGGATGCAAATGTCTGTCTTCTGGCCACTGGCATCCCAAGAGCTGGGATCCTGATAACATCCAAAGCAAAGAGACCTGTCTTATTTTACACTAGTCCATTGGTTTCCAATCTGTGTACCATGGCACCCTGGGGTCAGGGCCGGTGTAAGGCTTCTTAGCACCCTAGGCACAACTTCAACCTTCTGCCGCCGCCCTCCCCCCCCCATACTGCCACCAATAAGCATTTATCAATCCCTTAATGCATACTTGCCTAACATTCTGGAATGGCAGGGAGCCTCCCAAAATTGAGTGGTCCTCCCAGCCCCTCAGGTAGGTGGGCAAGACCCCTGCTTTCTCTGGCAACCCCCCTGCACCCTCCCCTTTGCCACCCACAACAGAGTACAGGAAGATAGGGCAGCAAAATAGGGAAGTATACCTCAAGAGGAAGTATGGAGGTGAGGTCGTAGAGGTTCCACAGCAACCACCTGCATTAAGTACAACAAGGATCCTCACAGACATTCTTGATTTTTTGATAGGCAGACTTGGTGGTGCCCCCCTAGATCCTGGCGCCCTAGGCAACTGCCTAAAGCTGCCTAGTGGTAGAGCCGGCCCTGCCTGGGGTGCTTCAAGACACTTGCATGGGTGCCTTGGATTGCTGGTCCAGTACCAATTAAAATTATTTATGGTCAATTTAATAGGCATAAATGGTGGCTGCCAATCTTGGCCCTCACCACATAAATGAATGTAAGGATTCAATTTAGTTCATTTTTTTTTTTTCTAAATCTCTCAATTAGAAACTTTTGGCCTAAGGGTGCTGTGAAAACAATTCTACAATTTGACTGTGTTCATTAACCCTAGGAGAACTTCAGTATGCCCTTATTCTCATTCATATCCAGTTTCAAAAATATTCTAGACACATTAGGCCTTTCAGCTCTCCCCATGACATGAATTAGGTTACAAAAAACGTGACACATGCTTCAAATCAGTGCTTAAGCTTTTCTGAGCAGTGGTAGCAAATAAGATCACAACACAAGAAGTCAGGTCATTCAGTTCTGCAGGCAAGCAAGCCGTGTTAAGAAGTCTTAATCATAGGCCTCACCACAAACACAAGCTAAACTAGTACTACTACTAGTAAAAATAATAATAATAATAATAATAATAATAATTCAGCACATGTGAAAGAAGAATATGATAAGGAACACATGGGCATGTAGTAAGGAGTTCATGCATCAAATCAAAGACTGGGTGCAATGAGAAAATCTGATAAACAGGCACCGGTTGTGGCAGTGGAAACAATACATTTATGTAAGTCATAGTTACCCCTTCTTTATTTTGTAGTTTTACATAATTTAGGGAATAGACCATAAACCCCATATGCTGGGCAACCACTAAAAATTCCCAATAGGTATTTCCACTTGTCAGAGGGAAAGGGTTCTATTTAGGCAGGCAAACCAATCACAGCAATGCAAGAACATGCCAACGGATATTAAAAATAAGATGGAAAAAAAAGAAAATTGCTAAAAAAAAAAAGCCAAACTTTAATGAAAAAATGCTCTTCACCTTAATTCTTCAGGGAGGGAGCTGGACGGCCAAAATTGTAATGCAGCTTTTTACTATATTAATTATAAATTAGATGTATCATAAGAAGGAGATTTACCCCACCATGTGCCACAAATGTTTGGATTAGGCATTAATTAAAATGTTTTCATGGGCCCCAAGATAAAATATATATATAGAAAAAAATAAATAGTAACCACATGGAAATAAAAATGAAATTATCTTAATAAAGTGTTACAAAATGGAAAATCAGAACCCCACAGAACCTAAAGATCCAGATGAAAGGTACCGAAGTCGTTGAAGAATTATAAGTGAACAGCATCCTCATTATTTTGTTCCATTCATCATTTGTTTGGATAGCTGCAAAATTGGCCACATGCAAAGGTCGGGCATGTTGCAAACACCAGCAGACAAGGGCAAGCAAACCCTGTAACAACAGTGATGTCATTATCGGGAGGCAGGAGACGACGTACTGTATGCATCATAATTATTTCCACGGTGGATCTTACATGTGTGAGATAGAAATTGGATCATATACAACAAAGGTCATTTTTTGCTGTTACAGTTCTTACTATTAAAATGTAAGCAAATTTTTGTAGTAATTTAAAAAAAAAAAAATTGCAAGACAAACACTTGGTGGTTTAGTCTGAACACAGTTCCCATCTTACCAAATATGTATTTATTCAACATCAGTTTGTTCCTGTCATACACAATCTTTATTCATTATTTATATAACTAGTATTGTAGTTCAAAAGTCTGCTGTCACTACAGTCATTTTCAATTATTTAATTGACATGTTTTAGAAAATGCGCTCAAGCAATTTGTCTTACGGAAATTTCCTTACTTAAAGGTTCTTAAGTTTCGCTAATTTAATTGTACATGATTTATTTATTATTATTTATAAATCTTTCCTCTTTGGCATGAAAAATGTAACGATGTACTATGACACTTGGACAAGTTTTATTTTACCATATGGTATTATAATTTAAGGGTGGACCAATAATCTAGATTGGACAGTGGAAGTAACATCTCCATTTATTTTAATTGTACTTAATTTTAGTGTCAGGTAAGTCAGGTGTGGATCGTTTTATCGACCATACTTAGGGTGACAATCATTAGGTCGACACTGTTGGGTCGACAGGTGGCAAGGTCGACAGGGTTCTAGGTCGACATGGTTTAGGTCGACACATGTGTTAGGTCGACATGGGTTAGGTTGACAGGTGGTTAGGTCGACATGGGTTTGACCACTGTTTTTTTTACCTGAATGTCGACACAGTCGACATGGACACAGTTGGAAGTGAACCGCAGCCCCTTGCATCGCTCGCTTCACTCACGATGCTTCGGGCACGGTGCCTCGTTACACTCGGCACACTATTTTATTCTCACACCAAGCCCTAGTGGATAGTAGGGCATAAAAAACCGCCTGTTGGCACGTCGGCTCAAAAAATAGTGAAAAAACCCATGTCGACTTAACGACCTGTCGACCTAACCCATGTCGAGCTAACGCACGTGTCGACCTTGTCCCATGTCGACCTACACACCTGTTGACCTTCACCCATGTTGACCTAGAACCCTGTCAACCTTGCCACCTGTCGACCCAACGACTGTGGAGCTAAGTGCTTCGACAATACGACCGTATCCCAGGTAAGACTGTTATATACCAGGCTCAATTAAAATAAAAAAGTGCAAACTCTAAAAACCCTTTCAATAACACTTAGGGGGGAATTCAGTTAGGTAATCTACCAGGAGTAAATTTACTTCGGGGATATCTAGTTAGCCCCTACGTGTGGCGGCCGGTCTCACTTATCAGGGATTTGTTTGGGGACCTCAGCAAGTTCTGGAGAAAAAAAACAGATAATTGGCTTGTTTTAGCAAATCAGAAAGTGAAAACACATAAGTCAGTGACTTTATCACAGATTCTATGTGTTTTCGTCCCAAAAACAGTTTGTGGGGGGCACAATAATTTTCTTCCTTTTTTTAAAGTCCAATTTTGTTGTCCTAAAAATGATCAGAGCTAAATGAATTCTCCCTTAATTGGTGATATGCTGAATATAAGGTTTTGTAATGAAAAGTTTTCTAATTACATAATTACTAAAACACAAAAAAGTATTTTTTTTAATTAATACATTATAATAAAATAATAATACTATTATATATATTTTGTATAATTGTAAAAACAGGTTTTTATAGCATGTTTACTCAAATACAAATTTAACAATTTGTTATATATATTAGAAACATTTACCAGGCCTATACAAAGGTTAAAAGTGAAGATGGAATAAAGTAAGTCCCTGGAATTTGGTAGCCTTCTTTATGTATTACTTTTCAGTTTAATGTACTGGTTTGGAAAATAATAACGCCAAGATATGGCCATGAAACCAAATGTTTCATTATATAACTTCATTATTAATATGTGTAACTGTGGTAACAGGCAGAAATTGTGGAGACAGGATACCTTGAGAATAAATGGATTTATTTCTCCAACTGTGATTAACCATTTTACTGCCAGAGAGAATACATGAGCCAAAAAGATCTTACTACTCATCCTAACAAAAAGTACCACTATCTTTACACAAACTATTATTAATCAGGGGTGTATCTAGAGGTCCGAGCTCCCCGGGCAAAGTAAGGGACTGGTACTTTCCACCCACATATATTAACATCCCTATCCTTACCATACGCCTATCACCCTCTCAAACGGAATAGACTCCCAGAGTCATGCCACTGTTACCACCTATCTACCCAGAGCCGGCCCTAGGCATAGGCAAACTAGGCAATTGTCTAGGGCATTTGCAATGCCTAGGGGCACCAACAGCTTCTGCTGATTAAAATGATATGCAGCATGTCTATATTCTGTGTGTGAGTGAGGCTGTATCTGCATATGAACTAGTGTATTCATGGAAATCACTGTAACATAGCATTCCGTATGCAGGTACAGCCACAGTTGCACACAGAATATAGGCATGCCGCATATAATTTTAATCATCGGAAGCTCCTTGTGTGTCCTGGTCACATAATAATGCAAATAAGACGAATTTTCAGCAAAAAATGCACCCAACGTTAGCAGAACTGGCCAGCAGCTGAATGGCCTATTGAGGCAAGATGTATGAGGAAACATCTGTATCCAAGCAGAGGCAGAGGTCACAGTGTTAGCGGCTGTGCAAGTGCTGTCTGCGGGTTGGTTGATTGTGCAATAGTGTTCGGCATATGTGTAAGGGGCATTATGTGTGTCATGTATAAATGCATTAATAATGTGCAACATATGTGTAATGGGCATTATGTGTGTCATGTGTATAAGGGCATTAATCATGTGCAACATATGTTTAAGGGGCATTATGTGTGTCATTATGTGTATGAAGGGCATTAATAAAGGTTGGCATAATGTGTAAGGGGCATTATGTTTATAAGGACATTAATAATGTGTGTCATGTGTAAGGGGCATTACTGTGTGGTTTTATCAGGGGTGCCGAGAGAAAAGGGTAGGGGGTACAAATTACCCAGACCAAAGTCTGATGGAAGGACCCAGTGGGGGCCCCGGGCCCCCTCCCCTTAACTGACGACAGCAGCAGCAGCAGCTCTTCTCCTCTGCCCAGCAGACACTGCTTTGTGCTGGGTTGCAGTGTGGCCATTGAGGTGCTTAAAATACAATATTTTCTCAGGATTTTTTTCTAAGGGTGTAATGTGAATAATGTGAGGAGTAATGTATATAAGGTAAAGTGGTACTACTGTGTGATGTAACATGAATAAGGGACACCGTTGCATGATATAATGTGAATAAAGTTGCACTACTGTGTGGCATAATTTGGATTGGGGGTACTATTGTGTGGCCATGCCCCTTCCCAGCAATAACACACCCCTGTTTGGGCTGCACACCGAATGTGTGCACTGTTTCTATTTAAAATATTGCGGGTAGGAGCACCAAAATTATGACTGCTATAATGAGGGTTGATGGTGCTGGGAAAGGGGAGCAGGGTCAGAGGCAGAAATAGTGTCAGTGCTAGGGGGCACCAGCCAAAATCTTGCCTAGGGCGTTATTTAGGCTAGGGCCGGCTCTGTATCTCCCTCTCACACAGAGCAGAGCAGACCTCCCCAAGCCGCACCACAATGATAGACAGCCATTATCTACACTACTGAGGGTCAGTACTAGCTCAGAGAAAAAGAAAATGGGAAGAGAAAGGGTGAGAGAGAGAAAGAGAGAGAGAAAGAGAACAGGAGAGAGAGAATTTAACTTTAATGTTCATTTTGTTATCAGTTATAATGATAATAATATCAATAGTGCAGGGAAACTAGAGAACAAAGGCCCCATACATCAAGTCGGACCTGATTTTCCCTGGCAGCTCTTGACGTGCCAAGATTTGCATGTGATAAATCGCATGCGATTTATCACATGCAACTCCCGGGGATCAGGAGCCGGGCGAGGGGATTTGTGGAGAGTCGGGCAGGGGGAGCCAGGAGCCACGATGGAAAAAAACACATACAAATGAATGGGAAGCCACTGATTGGCTGAGTGCTCTCTCAGCCAATCAGCAGCTTCCCATTTGGCAGCCACTGACTCTCTCAGCCAATTAGTGACTGCCCATTCCTTTTTATGTTTTTTTTTTTATTCACCTGCCGCCTGGTTCCCCCCGCCACGCTCACGGCATCCTGCTGCCCAGCTACAAGAGTCTGTCAACCTGGCTCCGAGCTGTACATAATTTTTATCTTATGTACGTTTCGTCCAACCTCCCGACTCCAATCCGATGCACACAGGACCACGCATCGGGTCGGACAGCATGTCAAACACATGTGATTTGGTCCCATTTAACGGCTCAATCTGTCTGAATTGGTCAAATCGGACCAAATCTCATAGAAACATAGAATTTGACGGCAGATAAGAATCATTTGGCCCATCTAGTCTGCCCCCTTTTTTTACCCTTAAGGTAATCTCAACCCTTTTTAATCCTTACTTCTTTGTAAGGATATTCATATGCCTATCCCAAGCATGTTTAAATTGTTCTACTGTCTTAGCCTCTACCACCTGATGGGAGGCTATTCCACTTATCCACTACCCTTTCTGTGAAGTAATTCTTTCTAACATTTCCCCTGAACACTGGTCCAGATCCCTGGGGTACTCCACTGTTAACATGTCCCTCCATAGAATGCACTCCATTTACTACAACTGTCTGTTTCCTATCCTGAAACCTGGTTCTTATCCATTTAATTATTTTATAATCCATGTGCCACATCTACAGCCCCCCTTCATCTAGTATTTTGGTCATGGAGTCAAAAAAGTCAATGAGACTTGTTTGGCATGATCTCCCTGCAGTAAAACCATACTGTTTTGGATCCTGTAAATTGTTTAATTTAAGATATTCCACTATTCTTTCTTTTAATAGTGTTTCCATTAACTTCCCTCCTACTGATGTAATGCTCACTGGTCTGTAGTTACTTGCTTCTTCTTAGTTTCCACTTTTGTTCAGTGGAACTACGTTTGCTCTTCTCCAGTCCCCTGGAACTGCACCTTTATCTAGTTGAATAAAACTGTTAATGGCACTAGTTCTTTTAGTATCCTTGGATGCACTCCTTCTGGCCCTATTGATTTATCCACTTTCAGTCTTGAAAGTTCTGTTAGGACTTTCTCCCTAGTAAATGTACTTCCATCTACCTTATTTTTATGACTGTCCTTGCAACTTAACTGTGGTCCCTTCCCTTCTCCTTCTATAGTGAATACGGAGCAAAAGTAATTATTTAGATGATCTGCAATTGCCTTGTCTCCCTCCACCAAATTCTCAGTGTCTGTCCGCAGTCTTATTATTCCTCCATTTGATTTTCTCCTTTCACTTATATACTTATATCTCCCTAGTTTATGGGAGCCTCCCTATATCTCCCGATTGTATGAAGCTAAACATTATTAATCTACAAATTACTTAAAACAAATAATACATTTAATTATTTACTAATGGTGCTCCCCTTCTTCAGTTTTTGGGTATATCTGATTTCATAACAGATGTCACTGTTGCTTGTGTTGTCCATGAAAAGATGTTTGGGTCTTTTTTTTATAATAGTCTGACATTAAGATGATTTAAGGTCATTTACTGAATCCATAGACATTTTTTTGCCCAATTTATTAATAAAATATAGTTGGGCATCAGAGTGATACTGAGCTCCGTGAAATACTGGTTGGCAGGTCTACCTCGCCAGCCAATTGTGGAAGAGTCTACAGATGTACAGTGTACTGGAAGGTTACCCGGTGAACAGTGTCTAGGTCAATAGTCAATCGGTCAACACTACATGGTTGACATGGTCAAAATTGACTTGGTGAACACATGAACAAGTTTCATCTTTCTTTTTTTTCTGTTTCATTCTTTATCATCCATGAGGACACTGATTTGGAATGGTAAAGTACGCAAGGCACATCAGTAGCGGAGCACATTGCGCTAAGCATGGCAAGTAAAGCGAGGGGACGCTGTACACTAATTTGGGGTCCATGCTATGAAATCTACAAATTGACACCAAAAAAACTCATGTCACCTTTTCACTGTTTACCGTTTCCAAAATAACCATTTGGTGTTGACCTACCGAATGTTGACCATAAAATAAAAGTATATAAAATATCTAAAAATAACATGACAAAATGTTTTTTCTAAACTTGAAAACATCCCCTCCCCCCCCCCCAAGGGTTCCCTACTACTGCCATTGTTTAACATCAGTGAGATACATTTTGCCATTAAATAAATTGCAAATCAGTGCTCCTGACAACATATGGTGCCCCTGTAAAGTTAATTATAATATTCTTAATAATAATAATAATAATAGATTTGCTAGAGATATCTCTTCTCTCTATCATAGGTCACACTTGTGCTATCATTGTTGCTTGGTCTCACAGGAGAGGGGTAAATGTATGAAGCAGTGATAAGAGTGGATAATTGTGCCAGGCAACCAATCAGCACTGAAGTTACAATTATAATTTGCATGCTATAAAATTATACAGAGCAGCTGATATATATTTTATTATGTATTATTTAATATATTATAATTATTAATAAATATAAAAGGTATTTTTATAGTGAATAAAGTAAAATGCCACTATTTCCTTATTTTATTGTTTAATAAATTAGATCTGTATAAGATATACTCTAGATATGGTCCACTATTCTGTGCAGTGACATCTTCTATTCATATGGATAGAAGATGCCACAACACAGCCTTGACTATGACAGAAAAGGAGAAGGACATGTCCCACAGCTCAACTGCTTATGATAAACTCCCATGGACTACATAGTTACATAGTAGGTGAGGTTGAATAAAGACTTGCGTTCATCTAGTTCAACCTATGTTTATAGTAGCTTATCCCTTGTTGTATAGTATGTTCTGATATTTTAAAGACAGATTATGTTATTTATTCATACCCATGGATGTTTTTAACCAATAAATGTTTATCCAACCTTATTTTAAACGTATTTATTGTCTCTGCCGACACCACTTCTCCAGGAAAAGAGTTCCAAAGTTTGACTGCTCTGACTGTAAAGAATTTTTTTTCTTCTAGATGAATATATACTGTAGCATTTCTGTGTTTTGTATACTATGTTTGAATTTTCTTTGCCTTTATAGATTGCAACACTACATACTGTAATTAGTCATTTATATACCCAGTTATATGCCACTATCAGCAGTGCAGAGTAAACCACCAATGCTGTAAAGCGAGAGATTATTGTCTGTGTTTAGCGTAGGACTGCCCCCGATAATGCCAGCACAGTTGTCGTCATCTTGTGAATGGGAAACATTGCCTCTGAACAATGCCTCTTTATAGCAAGACGTGGGGACGTTTAGGAGGGAAGTTGGATAAAAACCTTTCATCATTTTAGGAGCTGTGAGGTTCCGAGAGGAAATCATGGATAGCATGGCGTGAAGCCTATCTTCTTCTTCCTCCTCATCGTCAATAGAGACAGAACGACTGGCAGCTAAGTGGTGGTAGTTAATAGTGACTGCTTTGGGGAAATAATGGTGAGGGAAAAAAGAGGTGCAAAAAATTTAAATATTTATCAGATTAGGAAAAGAAATTACATTTATAATAGATCTTCACCCATAGCGTTGACCATTTAATCCAACAGTAACTTAGGGTTCAAATTTGCATATTTTTTATGCAATGTCAGACAATGCGTGTCATCATCATCATCATAATATTATATAAGTAATATTGTCTAACATATTTCATTTTAATGAACCACCAATAAATATTTACATCTGTATTATAACCATGAATACAAATTGTTTTAATTTAACACAAAACATCATGAAAGACCCCATCACTTCAGGGACTTTGGCAATGTTTGGCAAAGGTTACCAGTCCCTTATCTAAACACTTTAATGTAACACAGGAATTTCAAGCTTCCATTCTATAGGCCCATACACACTGGGCGATTTTCAGCTGAAAGCCGCTCAAAACAGCAAGTTTGTAATCCCCAGCGTTGAGTGGTGATGCGTGCTCCTGCATCATCGCCAGGAAAGCCGCTCATCTGCTGGTATTACCAACAGATGAGCAGCTTTGAAGACGGCTTTGCATAGCGCTGTGCTATGTAAAGCCGTCCCCCACCCCTGCTGACCTAGCCGGGCAGGGGGAAATATGCTCAGTGTGTATGCACTGAGCAGCTTTCCCCCCAGTGATGACAGCGGTCATCGCTGTCCATATACGCTGGGCATAATTGCCCAGTGTGTATGGACCTTAAGTGTTCAAAATGGCTGACATTTGTTTAAACATAGTTTCTATTGAGGTACTCCTACATGTCTTATTTCTTGAAATAGTAAGTATATGTGTACAATGTTAATATATATGTACAGATGGGGCACTTCCCATCCTGGCTGGCGGATCGCCAGAACGTCCCCGCTGGCAACCCGCCAGCAGCCTCGCCAGCGAATATACTGAGACGCGCGTGCGTCTCACGCGCACGCGCGTCTCAGTCTCCGTCGCCAGCGCGACGGAAACCCTGTCCGTCTCCGCCTCAGGAAGACGGACAGGGTTAGGGGGGGTTAGGGGGGGGGTGCGGGCAGGCGGCGGGGACCCCGGGTTACCGCCGGCAAGCCGGCGTGGACCCGGGGGAACGGATGGAAGCGCCGTCGGAAGGGGACGCGCGCGCCTCTCGTGCGCGCGCGTCCCCTTCTCGCCATCGCGCTGGCGGGGGATGGCGGCTGGCGACGCCAGCGCCATCCCCTGCCAAAATGAGACCTGCTCCATCTGTAAAATGCTTAGAGGTAGTATGTTGGATGCTATTTTGACTATTCGGAGGCATGTTTTATGTTAGGAAGTATGTGAATGTTGGAAGGGATGTAAAATGCTGAGAGTTATGTAGAATCCTAAAAGGTACTGTATGGAGAGAATGCTGAGTGGTATGTAGAATACTGGAATGTATGTAGAATGCTGGAAGGTATGTATACTGCTATCATTATGTAGAATGTTAGTAGATATGTAGAGTGCTGAGAGGTATGTAGAATGCTGGGAGGTATGTAGAATGCTGAGAGGTATGTAGACTGCTGGGAGGTACTGTATGTAGAATGTTAGTAGATATGTAGAGTGCTGAGAGGTATGTAGAATGCTGGGAGGTATGTAGAATGCTGAGAGGAATGTAGACTGCTGGGAGGTACTGTATGTAGAATGTTAGTAGATATGTAGAGTGCTGAGAGGTATGTAGAATGCTGGGAGGTATGTAGAATGTTAGAAGATATGTAGAATGCTGAGAGGTATGTAGAGTGCTGGGAGGTATGTAGAATGTTGGAAGATATGTAGAGAGCTAAGCATACAATGCTCTTAAATAATATTTTATAAGCAAACAATGTATATTGCATCCAAAACTCATTCTTGGTGTAGCACATTCTTGTCTTTAGGGAGTCATGTATTCAGCTGTGTCCTCCAGCCAGTTGTGAGATTTGTTGGTACAAAGTAGAGATGAGCAAATTACAACCGAAACATGCAAAATCAGTGAATATACCAGCCAATGTTTTGCACAATGGTTTAGAAAAAATATACTCATCTCCAGCAAAAAGGATCCGTCACTCAGATCCTCTGAACAAGCAAATATCGAAAAATACATTTTCACTTAGCTGTTAGCCCTATAACTCTATAAAAACATAAAAAAGCTAGAACTAAAAATGTATATGAACAAATAATCAGTGGACAGTGTAATTGGGATACAATGGTATACCAACCTCTATTCTCCTTGGAGTACAATTATATTTTCATGATCAAGAATGCTAGCTGGCATGCATCACATGCGGTGTCAGCGGTCACATAAACAGGAGCTCAATACTCTCTCTGCTGATCAGTACTTCCAGGGTACAGTAGGGCTTAAAGCATTGGAGCTTTTTGGGCAGGGCAAGCGCTACCACTAGGCAGCTTTAGGCAGCTGCCTAGGGTGGCGGCCACTGGAGGGCGCCTCTTCAGCCCAACATTTAAATAAAATATAATTGTGGCAGGTGCTGGGAATAGGCATCTATCTCTAGTTTCCCAGCACCATTCTAAAAGCCGTCCCTGGTCCCTGCTGCAGCCGCTAACTCAAATAGAGAATAAAGCAGCGCTGTGAATTACAATGAAAAATTTATTATACACAGTAATAAAAACATAAAATATACATTAAAAAATGAACCAATTGGTATGTGCAGATTTGAATAAAGGTGGACCCAATATTTATAATCACCAATGTGGAGGTAGAATTTAACCTGCTCTGATCCTGGGAGAAATCTGGGAAGTCCTTATTTGCCACTTGGTGGTATCCTGAAGATGTTGTCTTGGACTACAACTGATGGCATCGATGGAATTAGCCTATCAGGAGTCCCACTACTGCGAGTGGTCAGGTATCCAACGAAATTTGATGTGGCTTGAGACTTTCAGGGTGGTAAACATCCGATCAGGTGATTCAGCAGGTGGGGCAGTCCTTTAGAAACAAAGGGTTAAAGTCCTCAGGTGATTGGGGTCCAAGGTGGGGTGGTCACCCCACCTTGGACCCCAATCACCTGAGGACTTTAACCCTTTGTTTCTAAAGGACTGCCCCACCTGCTGAATCACCTGATCGGATGTTTACCACCCTGAAAGTCTCAAGCCACATCAAATTTCGTTGGATACCTGACCACTCGCAGTAGTGGGACTCCTGATAGGCTAATTCCATCGATGCCATCAGTTGTAGTCCAAGACAACATCTTCAGGATACCACCAAGTGGCAAATAAGGACTTCCCAGATTTCTCCCAGGATCAGAGCAGGTTAAATTCTACCTCCACATTGGTGATTATAAATATTGGGTCCACCTTTATTCAAATCTGCACATACCAATTGGTTCATTTTTTAATGTATATTTTATGTTTTTATTACTGTGTATAATAAATTTTTCATTGTAATTCACAGCGCTGCTTTATTCTCTATTTGTGTTTTTTCTTGTACAACTGGGAGCTGACTACTCCCCTAAGCAGCTGCTGTTTTGAGTAAACCACTCTTGGTAGGCGCTCCATACCAACCCAGGTTGGCTTCGTTGTGCAGCCGCTAACTGCCTAGCGCTGCTACCGCTGCTGCTGGTGGTGAGACACTGGTCCCAGCTGCCGCCCAGCAGGGACTAGGGACGGGTCTCCCCACCAGCCGCAGAAGAAGGAACCAGCAGCGGTGAGTGGCACCCCCCCTCCGCCCCCGGGAAATGAAGCGGTGAGTGAGCACCGCAGCGTGCGTCCGTCCCCTCCGTCCGCCCCCCCCCCCCCCCCCCCCCCCGGAGCGCCGCGATCACCAGCACCCCCTTCCCCTCCTGAACAGCGGCCGGGGGCGGGTGAGCACCGGAGAATGGATGTTTATCATAAACACCCATTTGCAGCTTGCGTGCTGGGAGGAAATCATTAGATGGTTGCTGACCAACAAATGATTTGTACAACGCTCACAGACCTAAGACACCTCTATGAAACAACCTTCACATTGTTGACCTAATGCTTGTGTCGACCTACCCACCCAATCGACCTAAGCTCTATCGACCTATTTTACGTGTCGACGTAAGCCCCGTCAACCTTTAGTGTTCGACCTGATGTACATCGACCTTCAAAGTGTCGATTTGGTGACCGTACACCGTCTACAGACGGCTCATGCTGTGTTTAATGGTTGCTACGCTTGTACTCGTTACATATAGTACCAATTAGATCATGGGTCTTCAACCTGTGGCCCTCCAGGTGTTGTGAAACTACATGTCCCAGCATGCATTGTCACATTTTTTCCTATAAGAGCATGCCAAAACTGGTAATGGCATGCTGGGACATGTAGTTGCACAACATCTGGAGGGCCACAGGTTGAAGACCCGTGAATTAGATTGTGATATCTGTTTATTTGTATATTAAGATGTTACTAAGTTATTTGCTTTAAAGGGAAAGAAAGCTAAAAAATATCTGTACTTACACCTATAATTCATAAGTATTTTCTTTATTATTATCTTGACTCCTAAATGGATGAGACTGAACACATATGTCATGGTTAAGGCTGTTTTCTAGTGTTACATACAGCAGCCTAATTGCAGAACACCAGTGCAGTGGAATGGATTGTACTTTATATGTTGTGTGCAGAATTACAGTAACACAATGCTGCAGGGTGACTTACTGTTATCATGCCTGTGTCCGGCATAGAGGATTCTGAAGACATAATCAGTGGATATTTCTTCCACAAAGCTTTCCTCAAAGTCTACTGACTTATTAGAGCTATTCTTTTTCCTCAGTTTTGGAAAAACCTTTCCCTGAAAAAGCAATTGAAAGATAAAATGAACCAGTCAAAGGAATTACAAATGTTACCTGAAATTTACACCAGATTCTAGGCCAGATTCTCTAAGCTTCAAAAGTGATAAAATGTTGAGTGATAAACAGCCAGCCAATCAGCTCCTGTCTGACATTTTTCAAACACAGTCTGTGACAAGGCAGGTAGGAGCTGATTGGCTGGCTGTTTATCCATCTCCATTTTATCACTTTTGAAGCTTAGAGAATCTGGCCCACTGTATTACAGAAGCAGTACTATAGATATGTATTGCAATCCTATGCTACATAATTGCCCCCTTTCTATAGCTTGTGTAGTCCAAACATTATGACCCTTGCCTGTAGAGAAACCTTCCTTTCATTTTTTATTAACTTAAGTACTATAAGCATATTCTGTATAAACCAGCATGACATGATATGCCTAACCCCACATACAGATGGAGGCACGCTCATCCTAGGCGAGGGTTTTGGTGTGCCACTTTTGTAGTAAGCTCAGATGCACTGAGGTGCGTTGAGTCACACCATACAATATGCATGCAATACACCTCACCACCACTGGGTGGATAATGCTCCACTAATTCTGCGGCGGATTGATATACATTACAGAAAAGATGGAGCTGTGCCATTCTCCAAGAATGGGACAAGGCTGCATTTGAGACCTGTCAGCTGCACTGCTGTCAAGGCATACTGCTATAGAATTGTTATAGCTTAACCCTATGGATAAATTACTACTTAGTACGCAAATAGGAAATACTGTATAGAGAGGCTAAGCACAATGTTTTTGCATCCAGGAACTTAGGGAGGAGCTTTTCTCTCCCCATTATACCTATAAAGATCAGGAGGGGAAGCGGCAACCACTCGTGTGTGGGGTCCCCTCCAATGTCTGTCCTGCTTGCAGGGGTTTCTGGCTTCCTCTGCAGACAGGGCTCCCTCGCCGGACTGAGGAGAAGTGACAGTGAGCAATCCAGCGATCAGATCCCTGTTGCACAGCACGTGCATCCAAACCTAGACAGCAGTGCAGTTAGGGGACCTGGGCTGCGGGTTGATCATTGCAGTGTCTGTGCCTTTGTGAACAGGCCCTGTGTGTTTTAAATAGTGTAATGAGATGCACCTTCAGCATTCCCCTTAGACAGGGCTATTTTTGTGCAGGCTCCAGCAGGAACTGTGGCCCTTATTCTAGTTCACTCTTTCTGACAAAATATTCCTCAGATGGACAAAACCATGTGCACTGCAGGTGAGGCAGGTGTTACTTGTGCAGAGATAATTAGATTTGGGTGGGGTTTTACACCTGCCACACCTGCAGTGCACATAGTTTTGTCCATCTAAGAAATATTTTGTCAGAAAGAGTGAACTAGAATAAGGGCCACAGTTCCTGCTGGAGCCTGCACAAAAATAGCCCTGCCCTTAGACGTGTAAAACCTGTGCAGTTGCTCACTCCATAGATGTGCAGTGCCCTTGCGGTGGTCTTTGCTGCTATTGTAGCACAGCGACCCTTCTCAGCGTGCTGGTTGCCGAGAATGGGACATACGAGTATCTCAAATGCACGCTTGTCCCATTCTCGGTGAAAGTACTGTATACTCGCTCACTTATCCCCACAGCCTACAACAAATAGCGTAATGATATGCACGGCTAGGCACTAGTATTTTTGGAAAAAAATTGTCTATCTACCGAACAGTACAGTAATGTACAGTAAAGCAGCTCTTGCGCTACAGTGCATTTCAACGGACACTTCACACACAGGCAATTCGGATTCTTTTGCATTGCATTAGACATCTGACGCATGTGCAGTGGTGATTTTAAAAAGCGACATCTGTTGGATGATCACTGGTATCGCACCCACCGGTAAAACCATACGCCAAATGCCAAGCTGTGCTACTTATTGCACTGCCTTGCGACTAGGCGCGATGTGGCTTGTTGGCGGGGAAACGCCATAGGCAGGCTAGATGAGTGTGGCTCCATATGTAGTAGTGTCTGTCATCTTGTTAGCGGAATTCATTTTGGCAAAACAGCACATCAATCTACAGAGAACTAATACATTATCAGTAGGTATGTCACTAGTTCCTAGCAAATTCACATCTATGTTGGCCCAGCTAATAGGGGCAGATTTGAGGGTTAAGATACCAAAACATATATTAAAAAAAGTCACAATGTAATAATAAAAAAGTAACCACCAGACCCCCCCAGGAACAGGGCAGCAGAGAGGTATGTCGGGCCCCGGTAAAATTATGGGGGTGTGGACTAATTATGTGACATGTGGCCCCCTAACACCATTAGGCCACACCCCCAAAATGTTTGGGTTTGGGTGTGTGTGTGTGTGTGTGTGAAAAAACACTCTAAAGTCGAGGTGGGAGCGTTATTGTCCCCCCTCCCTCAGCAGCAGCAGCACACACCCACAGCTATAGGGGTGTGCTGCTGCTCGGGAGGGAAGGAGGGGGAAGGGGGGGGGGGGTCGGATCAGGGCCCCCGCTGAGCCCCTTCAGCAAGCCTGGGTAATGCCCAATGGGAAATCCACTACACATAATGGGGTAAATTTACTAAGATGGGAGTTCTATTGCAGATGGGATGTTGCTTAGAGCAATCAACTAGATTCTATATAATCTTCTGGAGGGTTCTAAATAAATAAAGTAGAATCTGATTGGTTGCAATGGGCGAAATCCCATCTTCAATAGAACTCCAATCTTAGTGAATTCACCAAAATGACACCTCCACTCTCTAAAGATGACAGACCCATATTTCTGTAAAGGCTATTTCAGGGGCCTGAATTATGACTAATAAGTAAACTACAATAAATAAAATAATTCCTTACATATACCTTTCCTCGTTGGGACCACAGGGGAGGCTCTAATTGCCCTCGGGGTAAAAGACCATTTTCGAGGCAGGAGAGGAAAGCAAGAAGGTGGCCTCCTAGTGGAAAGTGTAGTGGAGGCCTCTGAATACCGTCTTGGCTGACCAGAACGAGAACTCCTCTACTCTCTGCTGCATGGGGAGGAAAGCAGTGATCAGCCACAACAGATTACAATGAATCAGACAAGATTGAGTAGCAAATCTACATGTATGTAATGTATATAGTTTTAGGAGTAAAAAGCAGATGATTCATTCTCAATGAAATATACAAATCATTGCTAGGGACAGCGATGAAGTACTTGGCGCTAGTACAGCTCAATCCTACCGTACAGCACAGGACATCATACAGACTGCTTCTATGACTGACAAGTAATACTTTGGGTAATGCTTATACTTACGCTGCTGGTGGCAATGGATACAGACTATCTGACTTATTGGCACAATCAGGGCATAGTCCCAGAACACACTAGAGAGACAGAGAAGATAACGGTGATTTCACAGCACAGAAACTAAGGGCACACCATCATTAATCTGTCATCTTTTTGTATTATTATTATTATAATTTTATTTATAAGGCGCCAAAAGTGTTTCGCAGCGCCGTACAAAGGAACAGTACAGGGAGACAAAACTTGGCATAACATAGAATAAATAACAAAAATTTAGTACAAATAAAGAGCGCCACCGTTCAATACACATTACAGCTTGAATGTAAGTAGTGAGGACTCAATCAACATACAACTAGAGGCTTGAGGCCAATGATGGAGATGAGTATGCGCAACATATAACATGATCCAGTTATGATCCATAAGAGTTTCTGGTACTTGTTTCCTAGCACGGCGCCACCGATTTTGATTGTATCCATCGGGTCGGAAAAATTGCGTCGATCGCATCGCATGCCAACCAAATCGCATGCAATGCGATTGACCCGATTATTACATTGGAATCAATGAAAAATGGTCCCTGAAACCCGATTTTACATTGATTTCAATGTAAAAAGCCCCAAAACCCCCCATTTTAATACCAAACCCCCCCTCGTGTTTTAAATGCCCCCCCCCCCATTGTTAATGCTACCACACTATTGACGCCAACCCGAAGCGTGGCGAGTGCAGCGAGCCCGCGAGGGGCGGCGGTACGCGTCCTCCGACCTTTTCATACCCCCACTATCCACGTGGGCGTGGAGTTGATTTTATAAAGTGTGGCGAGCGCAGCGAGCCACCGAGCCCGAAGTGGCGAGCGCAGCGAGCCCCGCGAGGGGACGCGGATACCTTCACAGGTATCCGCGTCCCCTCGCGGGCTTCACAGGTATCCGCGTCCCCTCGCGGGACACGCTGCGCTCGCCACGCTTCGGGCTCGGTGGACGCGTACCGCCGCCCCTTGCGGGCTCGCTGCACTCAACACGCTTTGGGTTGGCGTCAATAGTGGGGTGGTGTTAACAATGGGGGGGGGGGGGGGGCATTAAACATACTTTTTAACCATATTCAATGTGAAATTGGCTATATTGGCCCATTTCACATTGTCACCTATGTAAAATCGGGTTGATCGCGTTGATTTTCAATTTAAAAATAATTTAACATTGTTCCCTATGGGAAAATCGCGTTGATCGTGTCGGTCGCATCGCGGCCCCTTATTAGGGGCCGCGATGGACGCGATCAACGCGACTTTGTCTTTCACCGGCAAATTAGCTGGTGATTGACATAAAATCGGGTCCATCGCGTTGATTGTATGCATTAACTTAACATACAATCAAGGAGATGGGCGCCGTGCTAGGAAACAAGTACAGAGTTTCTAATGTGTGCATAAATTCCTTTAAATAATATCTATATAGACAGTATATCCCTATGTCATCATTTCCATGTTCATTAGGAAATGTTGTTAGGATGAATTTACAGTAGTTGATACATGATCAGTGCTAAACTACACTCCTGGAACTTTTCTAATATTAAAAATATTTTGGAAGATCTTCCAGATTCTGTGGGAATAGTCAAGTCCCCCTCACATCCCAGCTACTGCCGCTTCATAGTGGTCAAAGCATGATGAGGAAAGTCACTCTAAATTGAATCCTCTTGACCTATTCTTACAATATAGTGCCTTAATTTCCCCTACCCCTCCCAAATCACTGATCACTATAGTGAACAGGTTGGAGCTGTCATGCAGGTAGAAGGTAGTGTTAGTGGTTCCATCTGTTTCTAGTGTGGAGCATTCATGGATTTGGCCATTGATAATATATGGGAATAAAATGCAATTACGTTTTTCTTTCAACAAGGAGCCTGCATTTCTAGCCTCAAAACAAAGTAAGGAGCATTAACCAATGGCTACAATTTCTCCAACATATAGGGATTTTAATAGTGTTGAGTACAGCAAGTGAAACCTTTTAGAATGCCAACCAGTATGCAGGGGCGGATTTAGGGATGACGGCGCCCCTAGGCACAACAATAATGCCGTCCCCCCACCTCCTGTCTAATTATATTATTTTTATTGATTACTTATAAGCCCTCATTTGATAATAGCCAATATAATGGATTTATTTAAAAAAAACACTAACTGTGACATGTTCTTTTATTATGAATACATATTTACTAAGTAGGACAGTTTACAGGGGCAGTATCTGCATGTCCTATCATTTACACTGGAATATAGTACAGTACAGTGGATATTTTGCACAATGTTATTGGTACATTTTGGGCTGACAATACCATCACAGGCATCCAAGTGCCGCCCCCAAACATGTGCCGCCCCTAGGCACGTGCCTCACGTGCCTAATGGGAAATTCGGCTCTGCCAGTATGCAATCATTTTTGGGACATTCCAAACTTCTTGCAGATATATAATTCCATGGCTATGGCTATTGGCTATGAGGCACTCGAGATTACCTATAGTACATTGGATTTACATGCAAAATATGTACGTATGTAAGTGAAGAGACTTACCAGCCAACAAGCTCCTTACTGCCATGCAGTGGTGCCAAGGGGGGTGCTAATTACCCAGGCCTCTTGACAGTTAGGAGCTGATTGGTTGGCTGTTCATCTCTCCAAGGCTTGGTAAATCTGCCCCTTACATAGATCATACCTCCCAACTGTCCAGGTTACAGCGGTACAGTCTCTCTATTTGGAGACTGTCCCGCGTCCCTCCCCATGGGTGGCAATGCCCCGTGGGCAGGGGAAGCATCACATCCATGTCCCCTCTAACAGAGGCCTGGCCTTCCCATCCCTTAGCTCTGCCCCCTTTTCCGCAGCCGGTTCTTATTCACCAGTTACAAAAGTTAAGAGGTATGATAGACACATGAGTTGGGATTTTTCATAAAAAACCTTCACTGTATACTGCACACCCTGAACTCAGAAACATAAGAGAATATTTAAGCTCTGTAAGTAACAATAATGATTAATCAGTAATTTACCAGATATTCATGACATGACTGTTTCTTATTCACTTTATAAGTTTGGGGAAGTTGACTAATCCCACATTTATTTATTTATTAACAGTTTCTTATATAGCGCACATATATTCCGCAGCGCTTTACAGAGAATATTTGAACATTCACATCAGTCCCTGCCCCAGTGGAGCTTACAATCTATATTCCCTACCACATGTACACAGACAGACTAGGGTTAATTTTTGTTGGAAGCCAATTAACCTACCAGTATATTTTTGGATTGTGGGAGGAAACCGGAGTACCCAGAGTAAACCCATGCAAGCACAGGGAGAATATACAAACTTTTTAGGGCCATGGTGGGGATAGAACCCATGACCTCAGTGCTGTGAGGCAGTAATACTAACCATTACACCATCCGTACTGCCAAGATAGGTAGCAATATCCTATGTCTACAAAGCTTTCCACCACATATAAATCATCCACTCTCCCTACAGGAACAATGTGAGGCATATACATTACATTTTTTAAAGATTTTTTGTGGCTTTTACTGTAAACTGTGTAAATGCTAAACTGAGTCACAAAGTTGTCTACAACCAAAAGAATATCGGTTTACACTGATTTAAAGAGTCACACTACATAAATAAATCATTAGAAAAATAATGTATTCACAGACAACTGAGGGATGAACAACCGGATTATTGTTAAATTTGGCAACAAATGCATCCAACTAAATAATATAAGTATCTGTCATTTCCACCTCTCAGATCAACTGCAGCCTGTTATTATAGGAACATTATGCTAATTATTGAACTATATCGGTTGCATGTTGTCGCTTTAATGTCACACACACCTCAAAAATAAAATGTTAAGTCAATAAAAATATTTTTATCAGTCTTAAAATATAACCTGATATTTACTGTTCCTGTGTTTTACATTTAATGCTGTATTATTTAATTCATATTTGATTACATGCTCTGCAGATAATTGTAGTTGCAGAGGGAATTTAGGCCGTATAGGGTAAGGCAAAAACAAATGTTCCCAGATTTTAAAGGTTAACAAAAAAGGAATGGTACATTTTATATTGAAAATGTTAGTACATAATCTAATAATTCATGTATTACAGTTTCTTTTCAATTGGTTTCGAATATGATATTGTCATTTCCTAGCATATAGCAGCCTTCAGTTCGTCAATGGTTCTTGGTCGATGTTTGTAGACCACAGTTATCAGTTGGCCCCATTGGGGCGAGGATTGTTTTCTGCCCAGTAACAAAAGCTCAAATGAACTCTGTCAAGAAATTGCTCAATAATATCAGAAATGATGCAAAACAAATGTGTTTCACGAATGTAGACCACCATCTGGACGATATAAACTATATTCCATACACTTTCAGATTATGTACATTTTTAATAGCATTAATGTGCCTTTTTGTTAACCTTTAAAATCTGGAGGGGGGGGTTTCCTCACCCTGTATATGCTTCCATTCGCTAATACATATGTATGCATGTCGAGGTGACCGTATCCCATTGAAATGTGGAATATGGGTTCCCTTTAGTGTCAGCACTTTATTCATAACAAAATGGAGTGACTATTTCCAACGCATAGAAACAGATTTTTATTTCTTTTTGGACTTGATTGTTAGGTAGCAGTTTAGAATCCCATTACACTGAAAGGTTAAAACCATACCCTGTCCCATGTAAGTACAATATGTATTAAGTCTCTGGAATTAAACCAGTATTGAACTAGGTTTTCATTTTTTTTTTATATTTATTTTTGGACTTAAATTATACAAATTAGGTGTCTTGATGAAAGATATATATATATATTGTGGCTGAAACGTCAACCTTTAATCGGGCTACGCATTGTCTTATTTGATCTATGACCTCAGTGCCGCGCATCCAACAGACTATATTCAGTGGTGTCATCTGGACACCTCACAGCGAGGGCACGGGGCACGCTACAGCCAGCAAGGAGCTGAGTGCCGGTATCTACATGTTTCATTTTATATATATATATATATATATATATATATAAGAACGGTATTCAATCAATAACATGAAAGAAGACTGGAGGCGGCACTCTCAGTAGAAAAGGTAACGGTGTATTTAAAACATCAAAGCATCAAGAACACAGTGGAAAAAATCACAGTGAACAACGTGTCAGCATATTGTGTCGACCGTTTCGGAGCATTCGCTCCTTCTTCAAGACTGCTGGCTGTGCAGTAACTTTCAAACGAGTGAGGTGTGCAGAAAACAACAGACTTTAGAAAACAACTTGATTTAAATAGGGAAACACACTTACGTGATTTAGGACCCGTGCTGCAGGGAGGATGCAGCTTCCGGCAGCGTGTTCACGTGACAGCTGACGTTGAGCCGCCCGTTGCCTAGGTGACCGGCCGGCGTCTGTTTCCCCCAGCAGACGGGAAGAGTGAAGGAACAATCTCTGCGTGCTTAGTAACCTGTAGCGCGTACAGGAATATACAGGGTTAGTGATGCCGTGTATAGGAAAAAAAGGCAATGATTAATGCAGTGACAAAGTGTGTAACTGTAAAAGATTAAAATGAGGGAACCCACTGAATCGGGTACAGCCCGTATGTGGTTCAAGTATGTTAATCACGTTAGTGTGTATTACACAGAAATATATAAACATATATCTATAAGACAGCATTACTATATATAACAGCATTACTATATATGCATTATCATCCGGTGGCTGTCAATTCTATTCTACACATACATTTTGCACATACATTTCAGCAGCATTATGGATTGCAAATATACATCTAGATGTATACACGGTTTGCATATATTAGCATGTATTAGTATAATCCATTTTTAGAGGGCTCTTAAGTATGTACCAATCGACACACATGTTGGTTATAACAGAAAACAATTATCTATTTAATGTTTTGGGGTACTAGACCTACTAGGCATGATTAGAAGGGTATAAGATCTGTAAAAAGCTTTTTGAGGGCATTTTAGAAAGATGCGTTAAAGAAATATATTTAAAGAAATTTTCTCATTCAGACCATGCGGGGCTACTGAATTTAAAACATGAATCCAGTGAGTTTCACGTTGGAGGAGAGTTTTGAGCCTATTGCCACCTCGAACAGGAGGGGGGACATGTTCAACTATTTGGTGTCTTAAATCAGCCAGTGAGTGTTGGTGGGCCTTAAAATGGCGGGCCACCGGCTGATCAATATCTTTGCCAGCCAAACAGTTTTTGATGGCTGACCGATGGGCCGTTGCTCGCTCTCGGAAGGGTCGGCTAGTTTGGCCAACATATATAAGTGCACAGGGGCACTTAATAATGTATACCACGTAGGCCGTGGTGCAGGTGACAACCTGTTTGATTTTATAGCGGCGGCCAGTTTTGGGATGGGTGAACTCCGGGCCAGTGTCCATATGGCTACATGCAATGCATGTTGGACACCTGTAGCATCCTGGGGCTTTGACCTGGGTGTTATTAGGGACGATTGGAACCATATTCGTTTTTACCACCAGGTCTCGTATATTCCGTCCCCTTTTGAAGCTGGGCATCAAGGAGGTATGTGAAAAACATGGGAGGTCACGATCACTGGTGACCAATGGCCACGTGGCTCTTAGGACCCGTGGTAAGGCCGCACTAGTGGATGAAAAAGTGGTCACAAGCGGTATACGCTTGCTGGTGTCTTTTTTACTATTACTGGATAATAGTTGATTTCTAGGTATGTTGAGTACCTCCTGTTTTTGTTTATTAAGTACTCTGTAATCATACCCGCGTTCCAGGAATTTTTTAATAACCACATTGAGGGCCTCATCTAATTGGTCATGGTCGCTGGTAATCCGTGCAATGCGCAGCATTTGAGACCGCGGTAAACCCTTCTTCAAACTTGGCGCATGGTGACTGCCATGGTGAAGGAGGGTGTTGCGGTCCGTTGGTTTGGTAAAGACCGTAGTTTGAATTTTACCCTCCGTCAGATGTATGGATACATCTAGATAATTGATTATTGAGGGGTGGCATTGCATCGTTAATTTGATGGGGTTGTCAAGAGTGTTAATATTATTAACAAGAGTAATAAGGGCCTCCTTGCTGTCACCCCAGATCAACAATAAATCGTCGATGTATCGACAGTAAAATAATATATTTTTTGAAATGTTGGGTTGGGTGAAGAAAAAATTGGATTCTTGAAAAAACATAAAGACATTGGCTAGCGATGGAGCCATTATGAGATCTTTTCTCGTCTCTAATGGATTCGACGGTTTGGACATTCCACTATTCCTTGAACTATTGGAATTTATTCTCACCAAAAATTATTTTCTCCACAACAGTTGTTTTTATTTACAGTTAACCGGCTGTGCGATGGGGTCCAACGTGGCTCCATCGCTAGCCAATGTCTTTATGTTTTTTCAAGAATCCAATTTTTTCTTCACCCAACCCAACATTTCAAAAAATATATTATTTTACTGTCGATACATCGACGATTTATTGTTGATCTGGGGTGACAGCAAGGAGGCCCTTATTACTCTTGTTAATAATATTAACACTCTTGACAACCCCATCAAATTAACGATGCAATGCCACCCCTCAATAATCAATTATCTAGATGTATCCATACATCTGACGGAGGGTAAAATTCAAACTACGGTCTTTACCAAACCAACGGACCGCAACACCCTCCTTCACCATGGCAGTCACCATGCGCCAAGTTTGAAGAAGGGTTTACCGCGGTCTCAAATGCTGCGCATTGCACGGATTACCAGCGACCATGACCAATTAGATGAGGCCCTCAATGTGGTTATTAAAAAATTCCTGGAACGCGGGTATGATTACAGAGTACTTAATAAACAAAAACAGGAGGTACTCAACATACCTAGAAATCAACTATTATCCAGTAATAGTAAAAAAGACACCAGCAAGCGTATACCGCTTGTGACCACTTTTTCATCCACTAGTGCGGCCTTACCACGGGTCCTAAGAGCCACGTGGCCATTGGTCACCAGTGATCGTGACCTCCCATGTTTTTCACATACCTCCTTGATGCCCAGCTTCAAAAGGGGACGGAATATACGAGACCTGGTGGTAAAAACGAATATGGTTCCAATCGTCCCTAATAACACCCAGGTCAAAGCCCCAGGATGCTACAGGTGTCCAACATGCATTGCATGTAGCCATATGGACACTGGCCCGGAGTTCACCCATCCCAAAACTGGCCGCCGCTATAAAATCAAACAGGTTGTCACCTGCACCACGGCCTACGTGGTATACATTATTAAGTGCCCCTGTGCACTTATATATGTTGGCCAAACTAGCCGACCCTTCCGAGAGCGAGCAACGGCCCATCGGTCAGCCATCAAAAACTGTTTGGCTGGCAAAGATATTGATCAGCCGGTGGCCCGCCATTTTAAGGCCCACCAACACTCACTGGCTGATTTAAGACACCAAATAGTTGAACATGTCCCCCCTCCTGTTCGAGGTGGCAATAGGCTCAAAACTCTCCTCCAACGTGAAACTCACTGGATTCATGTTTTAAATTCAGTAGCCCCGCATGGTCTGAATGAGAAAATTTCTTTAAATATATTTCTTTAACGCATCTTTCTAAAATGCCCTCAAAAAGCTTTTTACAGATCTTATACCCTTCTAATCATGCCTAGTAGGTCTAGTACCCCAAAACATTAAATAGATAATTGTTTTCTGTTATAACCAACATGTGTGTCGATTGGTACATACTTAAGAGCCCTCTAAAAATGGATTATACTAATACATGCTAATATATGCAAACCGTGTATACATCTAGATGTATATTTGCAATCCATAATGCTGCTGAAATGTATGTGCAAAATGTATGTGTAGAATAGAATTGACAGCCACCGGATGATAATGCATATATAGTAATGCTGTCATATATAGTAATGCTGTCTTATAGATATATGTTTATATATTTATGTGTAATACACACTAACGTGATTAACATACTTGAACCACATACGGGCTGTACCCGATTCAGTGGGTTCCCTCATTTTAATCTTTTACAGTTACACACTTTGTCACTGCATTAATCATTGCCTTTTTTTTCCTATACACGGCATCACTAACCCTGTATATTCCTGTACGCGCTACAGGTTACTAAGCACGCAGAGATTGTTCCTTCACTCTTCCCGTCTGCTGGGGGAAACAGACGCCGGCCGGTCACCTAGGCAACGGGCGGCTCAACGTCAGCTGTCACGTGAACACGCTGCCGGAAGCTGCATCCTCCCTGCAGCACGGGTCCTAAATCACGTAAGTGTGTTTCCCTATTTAAATCAAGTTGTTTTCTAAAGTCTGTTGTTTTCTGCACACCTCACTCGTTTGAAAGTTACTGCACAGCCAGCAGTCTTGAAGAAGGAGCGAATGCTCCGAAACGGTCGACACAATATGCTGACACGTTGTTCACTGTGATTTTTTCCACTGTGTTCTTGATGCTTTGATGTTTTAAATACACCGTTACCTTTTCTACTGAGAGTGCCGCCTCCAGTCTTCTTTCATGTTATTGATTGAATACCGTTCTTATACCTACTTGTGGAAGGCACCCCTCTGCTGACCAGATGTACCAAGTGCCGGTCTAAGCCTGCACATATGTATTTTGGATTCCCCGCCAGGAACCCTAAAGTGACAAGGCACTGGTCCTAAAACGTTTTTCCTTTTATCAAGTTGACTCAGCTGCAGAATTATCAACGGACCTCACTAACAACTTACTGTCCGTCCAATCATGGAACCTACTACACCCCGGACAGACCCCCTCAGCTTTGTGGAATTGCAGCAACATCTGAATGACATGTTGTCCCTTTCAACAGACCAAGTCCAGGCCATTTTGTTTGATGAACCTGATGCCACGGAGTTAACGACAGACACCCCTGATGACATCTATCATGCTCTCCTAAAAATGCAAAAAAAGGAGATTGATTGTCTTCTGCATGGGACTTCACTGTCCCAATATTACCGACAGGCTCAAATACCTCGGGGCTTCCGAATTTCCAACACGCCCACCATAGGGCGCAACAGCGCAGAATTTTGCTACAAATGGATCTCGGTGTTAAATAAATGTAGCATGGATCTTATGATCCTTGTGATCGAGGAAGCTGGTAAATCCCTCCATTCCACCAGATCCAAGATAGCCTCCTTCAAAACGCTGCATAAAAGTACGCTGGAAGATAAAAAACACTCTGCCCTGTGGGCCAAATTGGAGAACCAAGTCGCCACTTACAAAGTGGACCTGGAGCGCTTTAAAAAGAAAAAACTAGTCACCGTACAAAGTGACTATGAAGAAGCGCGTGTGTACCGTTGGCTCAGCGGCACACAATCTAATAACACCAGATACAAAGGTCGCCCTAAACAACAGTGGAAGCCGAGACGTGATCCAGCCGGTTCCAATAGTGACAGTGACTTTGCGTTTGTTGACTCTGACGAGCCATCGACATCATCCGCAAGGATCCCTTTAGGCCGCGCCACCAGGGCCCGTACGGGGGGTTCCGTGCCAGACCCACCCGCCGCGGAGGCCAAACGCAAAGGCTCCACCAAACCGCCAATCAACAAACGCAAGAATTGATATTTAATCTGTCGTCCACTCCCTTATCAGACCTCGAACACAGTGTCCTCTCTAGGGGCTTATCTTTCGTCCCCACCAATCGCCACAAAGATTTAGAATGGAAAATAGACCTCCATCGTTTTAATAGAAATTTACGTATTAAAGAATTTTTTCAACACCAGACGGTGCCCATGATTCCAGACAAACATCAAGAATTCCTGCGACAACATAGTAAATCCACCTTTGATCCGCCATCTCAGAATCCATCGTTACGCACATTATCCCGGTTACTGGACTCATCCATTTCTCAACTGGATAAAGTCCAGCCACGACACCATCATAACCTATCAAAGGGTGAACAACTGGCGTTGCAATCATTGTCTAAAAGAGACGATATAATCGTACGACCTGCGGACAAAGGTGGTGGCATAGTTGTCCAGGATCGTGCCATCTATATCCAAAACCTGGATACCCATCTGGCCGATGCCACCACCTACAGGAAGTTATCGGGTGACCCAACATCTACCTTTAAGAAACAACTGGATGCCATTCTTAAACATGCCTTGGAAGAAGGTCATATAAGCAAAAAAACCCACAAAACCTTGTCCTCCGAGTTCCCTATCACCCCTGTCATCTATTCCATTCCGAAGATTCACAAAGACAGCAATAACCCTCCGGTCCGCCCCATCATTTCCGCCCGCAACTCCCTCTGTCAACCTATATCTCAATTTTTGGATACACTTATCCAACCACTTGTCATGTCACAACCCCACTTCCTTAAGGACACTACTCAACTTCTCATCAAACTTCAACAACTGCAAAATATCCCGGTTCATTCATTATTATGCACAATGGACGTTTCCAATCTTTACACAGTTATCCCCCACACAGAAGGACTTGCCATTATGAGATCTTTTCTCGTCTCTAATGGATTCGACGGTTTGGACATTCCACTATTCCTTGAACTATTGGAATTTATTCTCACCAAAAATTATTTTCTCCACAACAGTTGTTTTTATTTACAGTTAACCGGCTGTGCGATGGGGTCCAACGTGGCTCCATCGCTAGCCAATGTCTTTATGTTTTTTCAAGAATCCAATTTTTTCTTCACCCAACCCAACATTTCAAAAAATATATTATTTTACTGTCGATACATCGACGATTTATTGTTGATCTGGGGTGACAGCAAGGAGGCCCTTATTACTCTTGTTAATAATATTAACACTCTTGACAACCCCATCAAATTAACGATGCAATGCCACCCCTCAATAATCAATTATCTAGATGTATCCATACATCTGACGGAGGGTAAAATTCAAACTACGGTCTTTACCAAACCAACGGACCGCAACACCCTCCTTCACCATGGCAGTCACCATGCGCCAAGTTTGAAGAAGGGTTTACCGCGGTCTCAAATGCTGCGCATTGCACGGATTACCAGCGACCATGACCAATTAGATGAGGCCCTCAATGTGGTTATTAAAAAATTCCTGGAACGCGGGTATGATTACAGAGTACTTAATAAACAAAAACAGGAGGTACTCAACATACCTAGAAATCAACTATTATCCAGTAATAGTAAAAAAGACACCAGCAAGCGTATACCGCTTGTGACCACTTTTTCATCCACTAGTGCGGCCTTACCACGGGTCCTAAGAGCCACGTGGCCATTGGTCACCAGTGATCGTGACCTCCCATGTTTTTCACATACCTCCTTGATGCCCAGCTTCAAAAGGGGACGGAATATACGAGACCTGGTGGTAAAAACGAATATGGTTCCAATCGTCCCTAATAACACCCAGGTCAAAGCCCCAGGATGCTACAGGTGTCCAACATGCATTGCATGTAGCCATATGGACACTGGCCCGGAGTTCACCCATCCCAAAACTGGCCGCCGCTATAAAATCAAACAGGTTGTCACCTGCACCACGGCCTACGTGGTATACATTATTAAGTGCCCCTGTGCACTTATATATGTTGGCCAAACTAGCCGACCCTTCCGAGAGCGAGCAACGGCCCATCGGTCAGCCATCAAAAACTGTTTGGCTGGCAAAGATATTGATCAGCCGGTGGCCCGCCATTTTAAGGCCCACCAACACTCACTGGCTGATTTAAGACACCAAATAGTTGAACATGTCCCCCCTCCTGTTCGAGGTGGCAATAGGCTCAAAACTCTCCTCCAACGTGAAACTCACTGGATTCATGTTTTAAATTCAGTAGCCCCGCATGGTCTGAATGAGAAAATTTCTTTAAATATATTTCTTTAACGCATCTTTCTAAAATGCCCTCAAAAAGCTTTTTACAGATCTTATACCCTTCTAATCATGCCTAGTAGGTCTAGTACCCCAAAACATTAAATAGATAATTGTTTTCTGTTATAACCAACATGTGTGTCGATTGGTACATACTTAAGAGCCCTCTAAAAATGGATTATACTAATACATGCTAATATATGCAAACCGTGTATACATCTAGATGTATATTTGCAATCCATAATGCTGCTGAAATGTATGTGCAAAATGTATGTGTAGAATAGAATTGACAGCCACCGGATGATAATGCATATATAGTAATGCTGTTATATATAGTAATGCTGTCTTATAGATATATGTTTATATATTTCTGTGTAATACACACTAACGTGATTAACATACTTGAACCACATACGGGCTGTACCCGATTCAGTGGGTTCCCTCATTTTAATCTTTTACAGTTACACACTTTGTCACTGCATTAATCATTGCCTTTTTTTCCTATACACGGCATCACTAACCCTGTATATTCCTGTACGCGCTACAGGTTACTAAGCACGCAGAGATTGTTCCTTCACTCTTCCCGTCTGCTGGGGGAAACAGACGCCGGCCGGTCACCTAGGCAACGGGCGGCTCAACGTCAGCTGTCACGTGAACACGCTGCCGGAAGCTGCATCCTCCCTGCAGCACGGGTCCTAAATCACGTAAGTGTGTTTCCCTATTTAAATCAAGTTGTTTTCTAAAGTCTGTTGTTTTCTGCACACCTCACTCGTTTGAAAGTTACTGCACAGCCAGCAGTCTTGAAGAAGGAGCGAATGCTCCGAAACGGTCGACACAATATGCTGACACGTTGTTCACTGTGATTTTTTCCACTGTGTTCTTGATGCTTTGATGTTTTAAATACACCGTTACCTTTTCTACTGAGAGTGCCGCCTCCAGTCTTCTTTCATGTTATTGATTGAATACCGTTCTTATACCTACTTGTGGAAGGCACCCCTCTGCTGACCAGATGTACCAAGTGCCGGTCTAAGCCTGCACATATATATATATATATATATATATATATATATATATATATATCGCCTTTATCTAACTTCAAAAAGTATATTTTCGGTACCAAAATGATATCACACTGAGGGCCGATTTAGGAATGGTTGGTAATGCTGCCGCAATCACAGCCTCTCCCTCAATCAGGGTCGCCGACGGGTCGGCCTTGCCTGGGTAAAATGGAGGGCGTGTGGCTACCAGGCTGGGCCTCCAGGAGGGGGATGGTCATGCCTCAGTGAAAAAAATGAAATGAGGGAGTGGACAGGCTGCCGCTGCCCCTGCCTCTCACCCAGGTCAGCACACAGAACCAGGGGTGTAACTAGATATTCGTAGGCCCCATACCTAAAGTTTTTAAGGGCCCCCTATTTAGCAACTGATGGTGTTAAATGTAGATATGTGCAGGTTCGGATTTTCTCAGATTTGCCCGGATTTACCCGGAACTCAATACGGGATCTTATTGGCTATCAGCTGTCACATGATATGGAGTCAAATCATGTGACAGCCGATAGCCAATAAGTAAATCCGGGTAAATCCGAGTAAATCCAAACCTGCACATCTATATTTAAATGTGTGTAAAACATTACTTAAACAGTAAAGATGGGCCCCCTTCAGCTCTGGACCCCATAGTAGCTGCACCCCTTGCACCTACCTTGGTAGTTATGCCCTTGCACAGCACTGAGCAGCGTGTGCTGAGCTGGGGAGAGAGGCTGTGCTATGGAGGCAGCCTACCATCTCTCTCCCCACTGCCTGGCTCCCTGCAACGGGCAAGCAGGACTTGGGCAACTCCCTTAGACCCGGGCTTGGGTAAAAAGTACCTTCCGCCCCCCTTTCAACACCAATATCCACAATAGCGATTGCAGAAATAGGCAAATGCTTATCTCAGCCTTACCTTGTTACATCACCATGTGATAGAGTGTACAAGCGCTGAGACAGATGCTTTCTGGCTCCATGATATTGATTTATGATAGAGAATGTAAACACTCCAACACTGATACACAACATCGGTTGCAGCACCTTTGTAATCTGTAGTAGCTAAGACTCTACATTATAGTCACTCTCCTTAAAGTGCTGACACTGAAAGCAGCCCCTAACCATATCTACCAGATCTACAAATGGGCAGATGGAGCTGCAGCTCCATGCCTCCACATAAAAGCAGGCCCATCACCATGACAGCATGATGACCACCAGACAGACACCAGCTGGCCAAATGGTTGGACATAAATCAATAGTATTAAAATGTTTTACTTCAATACATTTAGGAAGGTACTGCGGCTTATTGTGTATGGCAGTGGTTCCCAAACTGTGTGCCGTGGCACCCTGGGGTGCCAATTCAAAATTATTTATGGTCAATGTAATAGGCACAACCAGTGCTGGTGGCTTCCAATCATAAAATATATGGACAAACACAATATACACCAACTGACCCTAAGGAAGACATAGGCCCTTATTCTGGTTGGTGCGGTCGAGCCGCATATGCGGCTCCGACCGCACCAGACGAATCCCCGCCCACCATACGGTTCGCCACGGCCGTCCGTACACGGACGGCTGGCGAACCGCACGAAAATGGTGGAGGCGTACGCCTCCACCATGCTGGGAGCTGCCCCCTGCATTCGATGGTCGACGACCATCGAAGGCAGGACCGCACGCCGCGGCAGCTCCCGCAAGCTGAGACCACACGGACAATCGTCCGTGTGGTAGCTTGTATGGGGGCTGAAAGCTGACATCCGGCGACGTCAGCTTTCCGCCCCCATGAGTGGCGTCATGCCCTCATTACCATGCGTACGCCCCGCGTTTGCATGGGAACGCCCATGAAACGCGGGGCGTACACATAGGGAAATGAGGGGATGAAGCCCCTCACGCCCCTATACGCCCCCTTTGCGGCGTCTAAATTTTTAACACGGAGAATTCCCCTGCACATGCGCAGAGTGACCTCTGCGCATGTGCAGAGAGAAAACATCGGCGGTACGGCCGCACGCGGGCCGTACCGAGCCGATTAGAATAAGGGCCTTAGAAACACAATTTAATAAATTTGCTATATTTAAAAAAAAAAAATTTTGGCCTAGGGGTGCCACGACAAAATTTCTGATACTATAGCCGCGATTCCAAAAAGTTTGGAAACCACTGGTGTATGGGTTCTGCATACCTATGTGGCATTATTCTCATCACCTCCGCTTTTCATAATAGGCCTTGGCCCTAAATCCAGCACTACCTGAACATGGCCTCTTAATAGTGGATCTGCGAGTTGGAAATGACCCCTTTATGCATCCACAATAAAAGGCTCAGGGACTGCCAACCTCTTCTTCAGTGTTAACTATTTTGTATACAATTGTGTACTGTATTAGTTTAGCTCTTAAGATGGCAAAAAAAAATCACCACACGATTTTGGACTTCTAGACAAGAAAACCATGATTAACAAATCGCAATAACAATTTATGTGTTTTCTTTAGAGTTACAACAGGTCATTGTGGTATATTCTCAGCCCTGCTTAATGCGCAATCCTTGGTAGTACAATGATTTTTACCTTTATAACGCAGCACCAGGCTAAAAGCTGAAATATAAAGAGGCAGATGATTTCCTCTGACCTTCTCAGTATCAGCAAAGCTGCAAACTGTTCCTGGTTTCAGGGACAGACCCAAGCCTAGAACGTGTCCCTGGATTTTTCCCCTTATGTCCATAAAAAGATAACCTGAGAGACCATTGATGCACATGAGTGATATTATAATCCATTAGTGATGTATTCTGTTTAATTGTGTAGCATAGTATACAAGTCTGCGGTGTTGTAGGCTGCCTTCCACCAGGATAATAAAGCAGATTACCCAAGTAAGTATACACAGGGCAAAATGGTATCCTGCAACATCCTTGCACAACACAACTTCCTGTAACAGGGCAAAATGGTATCCTGCAACATCCTTGCACAACACAACTTCCTGTAACAGGGCAAAATGGTCATCTGCTACATCCTCGCACAACGACTTGCTGTAACAGGCTGAATTGGTCACATGCTACATCTTTGTGTGACCGTGGCTGTATCAGCATATGCAACGCTGCGCTCTGGTGCTACAGTCTCTCATTGCATGGTGTATTGAGGAAAGATATATTAGGACACATCTGTACAATACGCTACATGCCTCAAAAGCAGGAGATCCCGAGTATGTGGTTTGTAATGCTCATTTTAAAACCAGAGATGGAGAAATTAGGACATTACCTCTTTTCGAGCTCTGAGTCTCCGAGTGTTCCATTTAACAACTGATTTGGCGTCCATTTTAATGTCAAATTCTCACCACACTGGTGCAGGGAAAGATAACCGGGAATAGCTTCCATGTCTTCTTTCTAGAGAGATGTTTTACAATTTATTTTGGACATGACTTATGCTGTTGCAGGGAAACAGTATAAAGCAACTCATAGTTGGAAGGGCATACTAAGGGACTGATTATGATTTGGGAAGAAAGTACTGTATAAAAGCAAGTAAGTCTGCATTTGTAACATTGTTGAAATGTTGGGTTGAAAATATGTTTTTTTTTGTTTTTTTTTACTTTTGCATGGAGGGTAAACAATGGCTGCTTTTGCATGTAGCCCACAATTACAGGACAGCAGCAATTTAAATTTCAGTATTGACACACAACTCAAAACCTAAATCTCTACACTTTTACATCTGCCCAGTGAAAGACCTTCATTTTTGGGACCCTGAAGCTTGAACTGTTATGGGAGCCACTTCACAACCAAAAACAATAGGGCAACATCCAACAAGGTCCGAATATCTACCTTTCACTGCACTCTCCTCATTCAGTAATCCCCTCACAGCCTTGATAATAAGCTGATTTAGTTGGACAATTCATTCATTAAGAAGAAAGTTGCTTCAGGGCCCCTCCAGGATTAAGGGCCCTGAAGTTTAAGCTTTATTAGTTTCATAGTAGATTTGCCTATGCATCTACCCCACCAGCAGTGCAACATGGTTTTACCCAGGTGCAAAGTTACTAGTTTTTTTAAAATGTTGCTTTTTTTCCCCAACTTACAATCAGGCCCTAAGGGGTTTATTTACTAAGATGGGAGTTCTATAAAAGTGATGAAATGGAGAGTGATAAACAGCCAGCCAATCAGCTCCTACCTGCTAAGTCACAGACTGTGTTTGAAGAATGTCAGGTAGGAGCTGATTGGTTGGTTGTTTATCACTCTCCATTTTACCACTTTTGAAGCTTAGTGCATCTGGCCCTCTAGAATCTGATACTGTGCCTATAGCAACATCCCATCTTCAATAGAACTCCCAGCTAAACCCCTAAGTGCCTGATTTGGAAAAGGTTGCAATTTTGTATCCTGGATGTGCACTAAAATGTTCTCATTGTTATTGTGTGCCCGGTCCAGCCTGGTTTATCCAGTGAAAGTGGATACACATATTTACCTACTTTAGCCCAGCTCACTCCATATGGATCTGTGATTTCTGGTATTATCTCCCCATCCTGAGCACTTTAATAGGAAGTGAGTGGGATGAAGGGAAATCTACCCACACTTCAGAGGTTGCGGGAGACAACCTAAAAATCAGGAGTATGCCTCATCCAATATTTTGGGTTGCTCTGCAGTTCATACACATTAAAACAAAGGCTTGAAATTGATCTACTGTATAATTACCACTGTGAAAGCCACAGGAAAAAAAAAAAATTAAAGCAAACCACTTACCGGTTGGACCAGAACATTGTTTTTTCCATATAGAAGATGGATTCTGGAGTTCTGGTGCAAAGACTCCACATATTCTCTTGCCGATGCCGCAAATTTATCTTCTGACATACTACCACTGGAATGGCGCTTTTTGATCTGTGAAAGTGAATATGGAATGTACTTAGAAGGCAACATGGAAGGATGTAGACTCTGGGATGGGATCATACAAAGCTGGAAGCTCCAGAGTTACACACTACTTAGATACATGGGCCCTTATTCTGATCGCTTCACTCAGACCCTTGCACTGGCCGAAGCGAATGTACCAAACCCCGCGGATTCAGTATTAAATCCCAGCGATCGGGATCCCGGCGTTCAAAATTCCAACGCCGGAATCCCGACCGCCGAAATCCCGACAAGGGGGGGGGGGGCGTGGATCGCCCCCCCTTGCGGGCTCGCTGCACTCGCCATGCAGCGGGCCCGGTGCCTCGCTACGCTCTGCACACTAATTTATTCTCCCTCCGAGGGTGTCGTGGACACCCACGGAGGGAGAAAGTGTCAGGATTTCGGCGGTCGGGATTCCGGCGTCGGGATTTTGAACGCCGGGATCCTGACCACCGGGATTTACACTGCATCCCAACCCCGCCTAGCAAATAGATCGCCGGCGCCGCCCATTCGCACGCTGAATTTGGTCAGTCAGCATGCGAACGGATGTTTTATGCGACCATCTATTTGAATGCCAGAGACCATCGAATGATGTGGAAAGCGATTACCCATGCATGAATAGTCTAGACCACTCATACATATGTGCAAAGAAAAGCCGGTATATGAACGGGCAACCCCCTACATGCACGTTACAACCGCATTTCCATACGCACACCCTGCATTTTCATGGGAACGCCCATGAAACGCAGGGCGTGCGCAAATGGTAATGACCTTGATCAGGTCACAACGCCCTTCTCCATCCCCTGCTCGGAAGGCCAGGAGCGACCAGAATTCTCACGAGTCCGCTCGCTCCCTGCGTACAGACATGCACAAAAATGGTTCTGTGCATGCGGATATGCACAGCATCGGAACACTGGCCAAATTCGGGTCTGAGCGAAGCTATCAGAATAAGGGCCATGGTCCAGGCTACAAATAGAATTGTACCATCCTGTACACTACGAGGTGAATTTACTAAGATGGGAGTTCTATTGGAGATGTTGCCCATAGCAACCAATCAGCAGCTTATTTATTTATCATACTCTGGAAGATCTTACCTAGAATCTGATCGGTTGCTATGGGCAACTCCCATCTTAGTAAATCCCCCCTACAAGTGAGAATCGTATTTCGCTGCTTGAAAGTTGGTGAACTAATTGGTGATTTGAAATTTAGAGAATAAAGGAATACATTAGTATTTAAGACATTTAATCGAATATCTGCAATCTGATTTGCTTTTTATAGCAACAATGTGTGAATGAATTTGCCGAAAATAGATGGTAGTGACAAGAATCGTCTTCTTGCACTACAACATTTATTAACACCTATTCCACAACAAGGATGAGCGGAATAATGCATGACTCAATCCTACGCGAGAATAGCTATTCCCCATTCATAATACGGGAAGGTTTGCCAAGAGTTGGCTAAACATCTGGCATGCGCTCTCTATGGGAATACGTATGTTAATAGACAGGCCAGGTGTTACTATTCCACAGCAGCATTTGATCGTTATCCTGGAATTTTGATGAACCTGTTTAAAGCAGAACCTATTTTCGGTACCCTGAGAATTATGAATTCAGGCAGATAATAGACCCGACAGTTCAGAATTGTCAAAATGTTTTGCACATTCCTCAAACACTCAGAGTATTCGTGTCTGCGCTACATATAATTCCTCCCTGATATCGGAGCGTGCCATGCTGTCCTCCATAAATAATCATCGGTGACTCATACCCTCGCTTTATTTAACTTGCCAAGATTGTTATTCTTAATATTTGCTTGTCAGAAGCAAAGACAAATTTCAGCATATTTGTTTTTGTAGGTCAGGAAATACAGCTTGTAATGTCAGCGTGTCCCAGCATTTGCTAAATACACGAAGACTGCAGCGTTTGTCTCTGATTTATAGCAAATTGTCTCATTCTGTGGCTAGCTTTAGATGTGTTTATTTATAGACCTGAAGAGAGGTTAGTCATTTCAATGTCATTTGTCAGCATTTCATTTTGCAATTAATAGCTTCAAATATAATCATTATGGACAGACAACTGGGTGCCGGACGCGGTCCCGACAGTCGGGGTCCCGACAGTCATTTACCCGACGTTGGGATCCCAACTGTCAAAACGCAGACAGACAAGTGCCCGACAAGTCCCTGATGGCCATCCGCTATTTTCCCTCATGGGGGTCCACGCAGCATGACGAGCACAGCGAGCCCGCAAGGGGCTTTGCTGCGCTCGCCATGTTGTCTGAGTCCAGAATCGGGATCCCGACCTCAGGCTAATGACTGTCGGGATCCCGACTGTCGGAACTCTATATCACACCCCAGACAACTATGGTATCTATTTGATTGAAAGCTTTGTGATCTCTACCTTAGAATAGGTAAAATGAGTGTCGTCTTTCATCTACTATAATATAACAACACTCCCTTCTCCACTACAATGTCAGGTACAACTCAGGTTTTTAAACCCATGTCAGAACCAGGTCAGACCTTAATACCCCACGCAGGCTGGACCCAGCATATTGGTGGGTATACCAATTTCAGACCGTGGTGCCGGATGATTCACTGACAGTCTGGATCCTGACTGTTGTTTCCCCAACATTAGAGCAGGACAGTCGGAATCCTGACTTACACGGGCTATTTTCCCTCGTGGGGGTCCACAACCCAATAAATGGAGAATAGGATAGGTGGCAAGGAGCCCGCAAGGGGTTTGAATGCGCTCGCCTCCCATTCGAGGTCCTGACAGTCGGAATTCCGATGTTGGAGGAATGACAGTCATTAGACCGACGTCGGGATCCCGACTGTTAAAACCCTGACACTCGGGGTCACGACGGCCACCAGCTATTCTCCCTCATGGGGGTCCATGACCCCCATAGATGGAGAATAGAATCTCGGGTACTTGTGTATTTTGGCGGCGCCCATCGCATCGCATACCATAACACATACGATGGTATGCGATGCGACGCGATATCGTACGATAGTGCACGATGGCATACAATTTTGAAATTGTATGCCATTGTACATGGCATACGATGCCATACGATGCGATGCGATGCGATTAAACATTGTATAAGCACCCTAATGGGTGCTTATACAATGTTAAGCACCCAAATGGGTGCTTACAATGTTAAATGCACCCCCACGCCACCCCCCACTATAAACGTGAACCCGAAGCGTGGCGAGCGCAGCGAGCCCGCGAGGGGCGGCGGTACGCGTCCTACGACCTTTTCATACCCCCACTATCCACGTCGGCGTGGAGTTGAGAATAGAATAGTGTGGCGAGCGCAGCGAGCCACCGAGCCCGAAGCGTGGCGAGCGCAGCGAGCCCCGCGAGGGGACGCGGATACCTTCACAGGTAAACGCGTCCCCTCGCGGGCTTCACAGGTGTCCGCGTCGCCACGGACACCTGTGAAGCCCGCGAGGGGACGCGTATAACTGTGAAGGTATCCGCGTCCCCTCGCGGGGCTCGCTGCGCTCGCCACGCTTCGGGCTCGGTGGCTCGCTGCGCTCGCCACACTATTCTATTCTCAACTCCACACCGACGTGGATAGTGGGGGTATGAAAAGGTCGTAGGACGCGTACCGCCGCCCCTCGCGGGCTCGCTGCGCTCGCCACGCTTCGGGTACACGTTTATAGTGGGGGGTGGCGTGGGGGTGCATTTAACATTGTAAGCACCCATTTGGGTGCTCAAAAGCACCCTTTAGGGTGCTTATACGATTTTTGGTCGTATAGGGGGTCAAAATCGCATCGCATCGCATGCCATCGGGTGCATGGCATGCGATGCGATCTGTTCGTCGTACGACGGACATCGGGGGCGCCGCCAAAATACACAAGTACCGAATCTCGCAAGGGGCTTTGTTGCGCTCCCCCCCCCGCTGTCTGAGTCCGGGCAGTCAGGATCCTGCCATCGGGCTAATGACTGTCGGAGGTCATATACCACACCCCTCATTGTAATGTGGTATAAAATAAACTAGATGCTTTATAATGTCACATAGGGAGTGATGTACCAAACGTTTGCAGGACATCCTACTACCACTTATACTAATCATATAAGAACTAACATATGCGATTCACAAAGGACAGTTCTCCCAATAAGACCTGTCCTTTGCGATGGCGACACATCTGGGTTACAGCCTCGGGGGTCCCTTGCGCATGCATGGGACATACAAATGTACGCCTCTGTGTTTCAATTCTCTTTATTACTCCTTGTTAGTTGTTTGTAGGATACGTTTTCATTATTCCACATTAATAGATTATGCAAATACAGTCTGTGATCAAAGCTATGAAACACAACTCATTTCCAAACGTAATGATAAATCTATACAATACAAACAAAATAACACATGCAGTGAAGAATGAATAGAGATGATTTGGAATCTATACACTAATAGTAGCAATAATACAGTGACAGCTGTAGGCAGGTATGTTCAGATCTATTACTACAAGGCTTCTACTGTTTGATCTGTCAGTTGAAATATTTGCCCTTATTCAGATCTGATCGCAATACAAATTTGTTCTCAAAATGGGCAAAACCATGTGCACTGCAGGTGGGGCAGATGTAACATGTATAGAGAGAGATACATTTGGGGGAGTTACTTTGTTTCTGTGCAGGGTAAATACTGGCTGCATTATATTAACACTGCAATATAGATTTCAGTTTCAACACACCCCACCCAAATGTAACTCTCTCTGCACATGTTACATCTGCCCCACCTGCAGTGCACATGGTTTTGCCCATTTTGAGAACAAATTTGTACTGAGATCAGATCTGAATTGTAAGATATGTTGTGCCTATAACAAGTCATACATGTTGGGAGACATGGATACATACACCGAGGGCAGGCCGCTTGCATGGACTGGAGTCTTGGCGCGTGTGAGCACCATGGATTCTGTGCCTCTGCACCAATTCGTCTGCAGAGGGATCCGTCCAAAAGTGATCAGCTGTTTTTAACTTTGTATATTCTAGTGCACAAGGTCCCACTGTAGGGAAACACAGAAACAAAGAATAACAAATAGTAATACCGGCATCTCAGTGATTCACAAGTGTTACATAAGGCCAAAGGGCAGTGTAAAACACACATTAGTGTATCACCAGGAACTTGGCAATAATATATTATGTGCTTAATGCAGAGTTCTAGGTAAAATGTGTATATGGTGCTCCTAAACGGGTATCGGTAAAAATCGGACCTAGACAAGACCCCGGAATGCCGGACCGGACATCAAACTGCATTCCGGGGCTTGTAGTTTCCATTCCGGGGGGTGCCTGTCCGGGGGGTGTCCTGTCGGGGGTTAACTGCCTGTGACAGCTGTAACCAGGGAGTAGAAGAGGGAGAGAATAAATCCTCCCTGTATGGCCCGGCCAAGTTGCACAAACCGGAACGGTCCGGACCACACGGGGAGGCTGTAATCTCCCCTTCCATGTAACTGGTCAAAGCTATAACAAGCAGTAATAGAGTTTGATGTCCAGTCCAGCATTCCGGGTTCTTGTCCGGGTCCTGTTTTTACTAGTCCCCTCCTAAACTGTGTGCAGGGAAAATAATCTGTATATTGGCCTTTATTCAGATCTGATCGCAGTACACATTTGTTCTCAAAATGGGCAAAACCAAGTGCACTGCAGGTGGGGCAGATGTAACATGTGCAGAGAGAGTTAGATTTGTGTGAGTTATTTTGTTTCTGTGCAGGGTAAATACTGGCTGCATTATTTTTACACTACAATTTAGATTTCAGTTTCAACACACCCCACCCAAATTTAACTCTCTCTGGACATGTTACATCTGCCCCACCTGCAGTGCACATGGTTTTGCCCATTTTCCAAACAAATTTGTACTGCGATCAGATCTGAATAAGGGCCATTGCCCTATAAATAGTGTTGTGCATATCTTGCGCTAGACTGCCCTCTATGTGTATATTTGGATTGCTACTAGTCACCATCACTAGTGTGCATTTGTACCTTCCCTATTAGATTCACAAAATACACCTCCAAACGCAGAGCGTGATTTTTGTTCTTCGGGAGGCTTGCCACCTAGCAACAGCAGGTGGGTTAGGCAGCAAGCCTCCCGAAAGTGCTGAGGGATAGAAAGTGAAAAAATTTTTCACTTACCTCTCCCTCTACAGCTACAGCGCACACATGAGCGCGCATGAGCGCGCCCCCCAAGCGCTGGTCAGATTTCTTCTGTCAGCAGACATGGAGGACAGCGTTTCTGTGTCTGCCACAGACTCACTGTATATGTCCTCCATGCCTGGCAGTAGTAAAGCGGAGAGAGCCCACAAGAGGGCACTCTCTCAGTACTCAAGTGATTCATCCTCTTCTGAGGAAATTCCAGCAAAAAGGAAGAAAAAGTCAGTCAGGAAAGTGGTGCAGACTGACTCAGACTCTGAGGTAAATGAGTCTTCCTATGAAGAGGCAGGGTCACCCTACACCTCAGGGAGCCCTATTCCACACAGGAAAAGTCTAAAAAAGACTGATAAAATTAAGTCTGCCAAAAAAGGGACCTGTTCAGGTGAAAAACCCCTTTTTCCTGGCATTGCCCGTAGCAGGCAACCTGATAGTGCTCGGAGCAAGCACACATCCCCTGCCCGTAGCTGGCATAACTTTCCTGCCCGTAGCAGGCAGCATGAAGGTACCCGTTCACAGCACAAAGGGTCACCTGCCAGGTCGTCACAGTACTCCCGCAGGAGTAGCCCCCCTCCCCCAGTGGACTGGGAGTCTGAAGAAGTTACCAGAACTTCAGCTTCTTCAAAAAGGGGGGAATATAGTGACATCCAAATGGCCAGAGTGGCGCTAGCAGGAAAGACCCCTCCATCTAAGCTCTATGCTACCCACTGGGCACTGAAGCAAAATTCTGAGGTGCAGAAATTCGCTCAGCTAGCTTTCAGAGCAGCACTGGTTAAGGAGGATGAGTTGGTACTGCGCTCTCATACAGGGCTACCAGACATTCCTGCGCTATTTGCGCCCGGCATTGACCCAGCGCTAATGTCTATCGTGGGTGACAAAAGGCAAAATGACACCACAGACCGTACCCTGAAAAAGATTCAGTACAAGATAGCAGACGCAGCTGGTCCGCTACTATATGTCCTAGACAAGGCAGAAAGGGAAGGTGAAGCTAGCGTCTCCCTGGATGCACTGGTAGCATCTAAAATGGCTCTTCTGAAGGCCATCAGTAGAGCAACACTGATTATAGGACAGACCTTCAATCATATCACAAATACCCGCAGATCCAGATGGCTCACGGCAGCGGGCCTGGCAGACTTAGCCCCTAAGTCTCTAGAATTCCCCAATCTAGAAAATGCGGACTTGTTTGGGCCCCAATTCATAGAAGAGGTCAAGATACGCCACAAGGCAAGGAAATCCTTTTCCGACCTCAAGAAAGGGGGTGACCACTTCAAGAGGCCCTTTCTCCAAGGGGGCCGGACTTCGAGACCCGCGGGTCCGTCCCGAGAATACCAGGGAACAAGAAGAACCCAGACCGGAGGGTTCGGTAGCAGACCAGCCGATAACTCCAGAACATCGGCAGGAAACAATTGGAACAGCTCCAAGAGAGGCCGAAATTTCGGTAAGTGTACCCACACACACCACATGCCACAGAACTCTGGGCCAAGCCTATGCAGAATGGGAAAGCATTTCCTCAGACAAATGGCTACTAAAGACCATTCAATTTGGGCTGAAGCTCCCTCTACTACGGTTCCCACACCAGTTCAGCCGCATTCCTTGTTCAAGGAAGTGCAGTCCTCAACTAGACGAGGTCCTGGCATTAGCATTAAGCCAGGGAAAAATAGAGCCAGCGAACCCAGGGCTTTCGGGCTGGACAAGTCACTTGTTCCCTATAGCCAAACAGGATGGCTCCGTAAGACCAGTATTAAACGTCAAAGGTCTAAACAGGTATCTCAAGACCAAGAGATTCCGTATGGAGGGCATATCAGACATTCCATACATCCTGACAAGGGACTGCTTCTGTATAAAGATAGACCTGAAGGAAGCTTTCCATTCTATATCGGTTCATCCCAACCACAGACGTTTTCTCAGATTCGTCTGGAGAGGCAATACATATCAGTGGACTGTCATGGTATTTGGCCTCTCATGTGCACCCTATACATTTACACGGGTAATGAAAGCAGTCATATCCCATCTACGTCAGCGGGGTATCCTGTGCATCATTTACTTAGACGACATATTACTGGTGCACCAGGACAGCGATATTTTAACGAAACACAGGGACATGACTTTATCTCTCCTGTCCGCCCTGGGCTTCACTCTAAACACACAGAAGTCCGTCCTCGGCCCCACAAAATCAATAACATTCTTAGGGTTCAACCTGGATACCCATTCTTTTTCACTGGCAGTCCCTCCAGAGAAATGGCGGGACACTCAATAATTTATCCACAAGACATTAGGGAAACGCAGACTAACCCTGCGGGACCTAGCCGCAATCATTGGCAAGATGATCGCCATGTCACCAGGCTTTCGTCATGTTCCTCTGATGTGCAGGGAGATGCAGGGTCTCCTCAGATCGCTCCTACACGCTCACCATACATGGAAAGATACAATATTCCTGTCCAGGAAAGCAAAGACAGAGCTGTCCTACTGGAACACTCTTCCTATCCCTCCTCCTCGTCCCCTGATAGACCCTCCACCGTCTTTGACAATCACCACAGACGCTTCCTTAACGGGGTGGGGAGGCTTCTCACAGGACAAGGCAGTCCGGGGAAGCTGGTCGGCAGAGGAGACACAGATGTTCATAAACATCCTAGAATTGCGAGCAGCGAAACTAGCGTTGAGAGCTCTAGTTCCCAATCACATGACCAACACCCGCATACAGCTGTGCCTAGACAATACAACAGCGGTGTCATATATAAACAGAATGGGGGGCACGAAGTCCATCTCCCTATGCAGGGAAGCCCTAGAGATCTGGGAGTGGGCTACACAGAGGGATATTATCCTAGTAGCATCTTATGTCCCAGGCCAGCTAAACGAGCTAGCAGATTCGCTATCTCGCGAAAGGATCTCTCTAGACTCGGTGGCTCTAAAAAGCCAGGTTTTTCAAAAGATAAGAGAAGCATTCGGGGACCTAGAAATAGATCTCTTCGCCAGTCCCACAAACGCCCAGATCCCACGGTTCGTGTCCAGAATATGGACCGAGGGAGTCTGGAGGATGGATGCAATGTCCTTCCCTTGGACAGACCTTCGGCACCCTTACGCCTTCCCTCCCCCAGCCCTCCTCCTGAAGGTCCTTCAGAAGATCAGGGAGGACCGGGTACCCCACATAGTTCTGGTATACCCTGTTTGGCCATCCAGAGTGTGGTTTCCCCTAGTCAACCAACTTCGGATCGGCCCGAAGATCCCCCTGGGGCTGTCCAGGGATTGCTTCCAGGGAACCTCAGACATACTAGAGACCCTTCCCCAGTGCATGTGGATGGCAATATTATTGGGTTGCTGACCGACCGAGCCCTAGCATCTCCCACAAGGGCACTAATTAATGCGTCTTTAAGACCGCGAACTAGATCCAGATACGGGGCCATTATCAAGGAATTTGACACATGGAGAAGCCAACGCAGCCTACAGACGCGGGGCTCACCTCTCCATCTAGCCCTAGACTTCCTAGCATCTAAATACCAATCAGGGTTAGCCTCTGCCACCATAAGATCATACGGCTCGGCCTTGGCTATTTTAGTTCCTAATCTAACGAATAATAAACTTTACCTCCGACTTCTGAGAGGCATCCACCTTTCCAGGCCCCTCACACCAAAGTATTCTAATACCTGGGACATCGAGCCATTCCTTACATTCTGGTCTTCCCAAGATACAGTGGAGGACATAATCTTACTCTCCCGCAAGTTAGCATCCCTATTAGCCCTGGCCAAAGCAGCAAGAGGGGCTGAGCTAACTCTAATCCACATAGAGGACCCGTGGTTATCACGTACCCCAACAGGTTACCACATCATCCTGAAAGGGCATACAAAAACTTCGTCCTTTAATACACCAATAGTGGAATTCGACATCATTAGGGATCCCACCGACCCCAATATTTGTATATCTACATGTTTACAACTGTACCTGGCCCGAACGGCGCTCATTAGAGAGAACATCTCCCAACTTTTCATCACCTGTAGGAAACCCTACCGCCCTGCTAGACCATCCACCATCAGAGGGTGGATAGTAGCTTCCATGAAACAGGCGGGTATAGACACGGACCAATTCAAAAGCCATTCCCTGCGGGGAGCGGCTGCCACTAGAGCGGCCGCGAAAGGCATCCCCCTGCATGCGATTATGCGAGCAGCAAGATGGTCCTCCTCCCGTACCTTTGCAAGACACTATTGGAGACCAACCGATCTTCAGAAGATCGAATTTCTCAGAGCAACCACCAGGTATGTGGTAGTCTGCCCACCTGCTGTTGCTAGGTGGCAAGCCTCCCGAAGAACAAAACACTGGTTTGCAGGAATCTATGACCTGCAAACCGGATTTGTTCTAGGGAACAGGATTGCCACCTAGCAACAGCTCCAACCCACCCACCCTTGATTGGCACCAAATGTCGCTAGGTCTGGCGCTTCCTCTGTTAAATTAGTTGGTTCTAAAGATCCTTCTCTCTTCCCATCAGGCGCACCGAGGGACCAAAAGAAGCCACAAGCACCGGCCAATAAGGATCAGAAGTGACCTCCATCACTCAGTCGGCGGCTAATCCTCAGGCTGCAATCAAGTTTCTTATACACATTCAGCTCAGGAAGCTCAATCTCCCTTACAGAGAGATAGTCCTATTATCTAGTTAGCCCAGTTTCTCAGAAGGGCTCCCGGTTTCATGTTAATAAACCTTTTTCTGGTTTCAAGGCATTACGGGTTTTTGAGTCTTTGTTACCTAGGTACCCGTTAGGAGTAGACCTACCGGGAGGTCATCTTACCTTTCCATATTCTTGGAGGACAGGTTGCCACCAGTAACCTTCCGAAAAAATCTGACCAGCGCTTGGGGGGCGCGCTCATGTGTGCGCGCGCGTGCAGCTGTAGAGGGAGAGGTAAGTGAAAAAAATTTTCACTTTCTATCCCTCAGCACTTTCGGGAGGCTTGCTGCCTAACCCACCTGCTGTTGCTAGGTGGCAATCCTGTTCCCTAGAACAAATCCGGTTTGCAGGTCATAGATTCCTGCAAACCAGTGTTTTTGCAGATCTGTATATTGCGACTGCAGATTAAGGCTTGGCAGGGATATGTCCGAGGAGTTGGAACTGACCACTGAGAGGAGGAACAACCGTTGCAGAGTAGACAACGCAGGCGTGTCCGGACTGTTGGGGGGCGTGACTTCACACACACTGCTGTAACCTAATAAAAATGTCTGCCCCGCAACTGGCTTTTGCAGCTAGCCTGTGCCGCCTGGTGTCTACTGGTAGTGTGCAAGTGCTCTTCTATATAGTGAAGCACCTACACAATAGCGATGCAAATGCATAATTTGGCATTTGCATTGCGGCGCAGGACCCGGTATGCAGGACAACCTTGTCATGTGCTAGGAGGTTCTCCACATGGTACTGCAGTGGGTTGTAGTTTTGAAAATCCTCACAGAACTACAACCCATGCTGTATCTGGACTAAAGTCAGCAGTTGAGTCATCAGCATGCCATTGCCGAACTGTGCAGAAGAGAGAATTTCCCCATTCCAACCTGTGCAAGGGTAGATATGACTGACATGAGTTTGGCTTTGTCATTGCCTGTAGCTGCAAACATATGCTTGGTCTTGGAGAATACATAGTCTAAATGTATATACCAGATAAGCTCTGCAAACAGACCGTTATAGCTTGCATTCAGTACATAGCAGCACTAGTCTCAAAGGGTATTATTTACCTTCACCAGTTCTTATATGTGGCCAGATGCACTAAGCTTCAAAAGTGATAACATGGAGAGTGATAAATAACCAACCAATCAGCTCCTGCCTGACAGTATTCAAACACAGTCTGTGACATGGCAGGTAGGAGCTGATTGGCTGGTTGTTTATCACTCTTCCATTTTACCACTTTTGAAGCTTAGTACATCTGGCCCTCTCCGGGGATCGCTTATCCGAAATATTCCAAAAACCGTGTTTTTTTTAGAATATTTCAGATTTTTTTACCACCCCTGCCGCTTTTTTCATACTTACCAAGTGCCCCGATGTCCACGGCACCGCGACGGTGACATCACTGCACCACAGTCCCAGTGGTGCACGCATTGCACCACTGGGACTGCTGAAGAAGATCCTGAAGGCCGTAGTGGATGCCGGGGGACGCCGAGGACATTAGGGGACGTCCTAGGACCATCAAGGGGATCAGGTAAGTATGTAAAAAAAAAAATCCAATAATCGTAAAAATCCCTTATCCGAAATGCTCATGGTCCCGCGCAATTCGCATATGGGATGCTCAACCTGCACATCTCTCCCTTATAAATTTTCCCACATGAATCAATTGGAATAGATAAATATTAACATGACATGTGAAGTACAATCTGCTTCACTGTATAGGGAAGAAGTACAATACTACAAACGTTTACACAATTAAACCTTAGAATTATGTATGTATGGTGGTTTTTCTTCAATAGTCTTACCTAAAAGAACAGCCAAAATGGGACCACAGACCGGATCAGACATTAAAGATTCTTTCTCATAATATTTACTGTAGAAAGACAAAATACAGTACCATTGTTACTTTTTATGCTGGTTTCATGTTTTGCTCATGCAACATTCCCTTATAATTTAATAACAAATAATTTAATCACCGCAATTGAATAACACCGTAATTTAATAATTTAATAGCCACAAAATAAGTAGCTACCCATTTATATGTAGAAATGTGCCTTTTGTCTGCCTAGTGCAGGCATACTGTGTGCACACTTCCACTTCCTGTTTGGTGAGTGTCCCTCTGCAAATGTCTGTGAGAGGATAATGTGTGCGAACGATCTACTCGCTGCCGTCCCAATAGGATACCCCCTTCATTAGCTACATCTTTTACATTTTGCCTAAATTCACTTTTTTAAGTCTTAAATAAGTCCAAACAGTATAGTGACATTATTACTGCTGTGCTTATACTGTATATATCTCATTAAAAAAGAATCTACTATAATAATATAAGTATTTTTACATGGTGTACTAGTGGTCTTGCTTGTATCAATACAGCATAACTTCTGGAATACCCATGGCCAGGGCATAAAGTGGTCCTGCAGAGGTGGGGGAACTCATTTCTCTATGCCACCTCATTACACCCCCTCCCCTCCCCCCATTAGGCAGAGACAGGGCCAGTGGTAGGGTTTTTGGCGTCCCTCTGCAAACTAGAATGCTCTCCTGTAAGAATTACTGTGCAGGCAGGGGCGTAACTAGGAATTGGGCGCCCCCCCGCCATTAATGGGGGGCGCCCCCCCCTCTGCAGCACTCCCCCCCCTCCGCAGCACCCCCCTCCCCCATCCCCTACCCGCAGCCTTACCTGTCTTGCTGCCGCTGGTCCCGGCTCCCTTGCTGGCTTCATTCTTCTGCTATGGAGACGGACCAACACAAAATGTCCGCCCCCATACAGCAGACAGTTTCAGAGAACTGTCTGCTATATGGGGCGGACATTTTATTGTGGTCCGTCTCACTAGCAGAAGAACTGAAGACAGGTAAGGCTGCGGGCGGCGGATGGGCGGGCGGCAAGCGGTGGATGGGCGGACGGGAGGGTGCTAACTATAGCAACGCAGCCCCCCGGCGCCCCCACATGCACAGCGCCCCCCCCGCGACCGCGGGGGCTGCGGTGCTATAGTTACGCCACTGTGTGCAGGACCAATGTGGAAGTTAAAATGTTCCACCTCACCATTAGAGGTGGTGGATCTCAGTTCCACCCCGTTCCCCCTCACTTTAATCCCTGCCCATGGCTGACAGAGAATACTGGTATTTGTAGAAATTTTAGACAATTTGCTTGTGGTCAAGGAATAGCTTTCTCAGGGTCCATTTTAAGCCCAAAATCAATTCATGTATTCAAGCACTTCAGGTTTTTATCACATGTACTAAAGATGCCACACCCTTTCTACTTGGTAAAGATACATACTGTATGGAAGTATCTCAGAATGCTGCAGTAGTGCATAGTTACTGTAAGATAACTGGAGAAGTGTACAGTACAGAGGCATTAGAGTGCACAGGAAGAGCGTGCAGAATGTACATTAGTGGATAACTGCAGAGACACAGGAAGCTGAAAGCTGCAGCACTCAGAGAAAGGCATTTGATGTGAACAAAGTTGTTCTGGCAATAAACAACTGCACTAAAAGGGATAAAATAGGTAACACTGCATGCTCATTGGTAACTCTGATCAGATGAGAAGACCAGGCAGTTGTTAGATAAACTGTAGTCAGCTGACATGACCCAAATGGTTGCGCAAATGTAGCTCCGGGACCAGGAGAAAGCAGCTAGTCAGTCACTGTATAACTATTTACTGTATTGTCCAGTAGAACAACCCTAGAAGGTACACAGCAATCCAGTAGGAGGCTCTGGAACTCTAATGTTTGACAAACAACCAACAGCAAAACCCCTTCCTACAGATGGAGCCTTCTTCAACTAGCCATCTCTGGATAGCCATGGTGAGCCATGGCTCACCAATGCCTATTGTTCTCAGCTGCAATACAATCCATAGAACAATACAGTAGGGGATTAGCATAGGATTAAATCCAACGGATTTGGCTCACTTAATTCTATTAAAGGGCTAGATGAGGATGGCTCAAAAAAATCTCCTTCAATTCTGCAGCTCCTTACAAAGCTATGGGAATGATAATAATGATAATACATAACGGAAAGCCAAAGTTATACAATGTAAAGTTACACACTGCAAATAAGAGTGAAATGCGTGAATCATTACAGCAACGACTGTGAAACGCTGTTTTAGCCAGGCATGATACTGACTTTTTATCAGAAAAATAAATTAAAAGAGCAGAAGTATGAATGCAGAGCAAAGGGTCTTAAAAATTTTATCCAGTAAAACAAGTTGGAAGTTGATTCTAAGAATCATAGTACACAGTAGGAAACTTTCCATTTGTACATTCAAATACTATTTTAGCGGTGACACAAAACAGACAGTGATTCATCATAACCTACAAGCTCTGCGTGAAGAAGCTCAGTTTGCTTCCTGAATAATGATAGAAATGTGTGATTCATTCAAAGCTTGTTTCTTACATTGAAAACCAGTAACGTTTTGGTTTAAATATTTTAGACTACAAACTATAAGACCCTGATTAATTGTTGCATTAAATGCTTTATTAATTATTATCCTTTATGTATATGGTGGCACAAGGGACCGCAACGCCCAAAAGTACATTAAAAATTATGCACAAGAACACATTGAGTTACAGTTCATGACAATGTAGGACAAACTGCATCAGCAAACGACATTGAAATAAGTATCAGGGTAGCAGAAAACCGAGGGATTTAATGGCATCGGCAAGAGTATGGAGCAGAAGATAGTTTAAATAAGAGTGGAAAAAGCACGTGAGAGAGCTCTGCTTGTTAGAGCTTACATTCTAAAGGGGAGGGGCAGACAGACAGGGGTGATACAGATGGGGTACAAGAGAGCATGTCAAAGTGGGTTAGGATGAGAGTTGGCTGGGTTTGGTGAAGAAGTGGATCTTGAGAGCCCGTTTGAAGTTCTGAAGAGAGTTGGAGACTGATGAGGAGAAGTAGAGAATTCAAGAGAAAGGGAGCAGTACATGCAAAAAAACCAGTACATGTCCTTTGCGTTACTAAGTGCATATGTGATTAGTATGGATGCGAGAGCTGGCGTAGTGTGGCGGAGAGGTGGGGTAGATGCTAGAACTGGGGTAGCCAACCCTAGTCCTCGAGAGCTACCAACAGTGCATGTTTTGCAGGTCTCCTCACAGAATCACAAGTGAGCTAATTAGCTCCATCTGTGTATCTTTTAAAATGTGTCAGTGATTAATGAGTGCAGCTGTGCAGCAGCTAGGTTGTCTGGAAATTGTGAACTGTTGGTAGCTCTCGAGGGCTAGGGTTGGCTACCACTGTGCTAGAACATCCTGCCCTTGATCAGAGATGCAATTGGGAGAGGAGTGGTGAGAGCTTTGCAATTGAGTGTGAGGCACGTGAATTGGTTTCTGAAAGGAAAGGGGAGTCAATGAAGGGCTCATAAGAGTGGGAATTTGGATGTAGTACATTTGGAGAGGAAGATGAGCCAGACAGCAGCATTGAAGAAATAAATTACCTGGACAGACGCAGTTGTCATGGATGCCAGATAGGAGGAGATTACAGTAGCCCAGTCTGGAGATGGCCATTGAGTGGATAAAAGTCTTAGTGGCATCCGGCGTGAGAAAAAATCTGATCCTGAAAATACTTTTGAGATGAAAACAGCAGGATTGCGAGAGGTAGTGAATGTTTTTGGGTTAAAGGAGAAGGAGGAGTCAAAGATTACTCCAAGACAACGCATGTGTGGGCTAGAGGAGATAGTTGTGCCATCAATAGATAATAAAATTGAAGGAGTTTATGAAAGTGCTAGGACATCCAGGAAGAGATAGAAGAGAGATACGAGTGAAGTCAAAAAAGATAATGAGCTCATCCAAATAGGATGTACCTTAGGGGAAACCTACATTTAATAGAAGTGGGGGGAGGTGGAGTCATCAAAGGAGACAAAAAACTAATGGTCAGAGAGTAGGAGGACAGCCAGGAGAGGATAGTACCACGTAAACCAAGAGAGAAGAATTTGCAGATGGAAAGGGTGGTCCACAGTGTCAAAAGCAGCACAAGTGTCAATGATAATAAGTAGAGAGCAGTTGCCATAGAATTTAACAGCAAGAAGGTCATTTCAGACTTTTGTGATGGCAATTTCAGTGGAGGATAGGAAGGTGGTGTTGGATAGCCTCAATGTTATGCTTAGTGATGGCAGCCTTAGGAGGTAGGGATGAAAAAGAATAGAGATAAGTTAAAAGAGAGCAGGTAGTCGTCAGAGAGGAGAAAGGAGGAATTGGAGTAATCAGAAATAACGGGTGTGGTATAGGGCTCCGACAGTGGGGATCCTGACAGTCAGTATCCCGATTGCCGGTGCTCCGATAGAGGGGAATCGCAAAGAAGCCCCTTGTGGGCTCGCTATGCTTGCCACAAGTTATATTCTCCCTCTATGAGGGTCGTGGACCCCCACAAGGGAGAATAGCCCCGTGTTCCGGGATCCTCCCTGTCGGACTCGGAGCACTGGCAGTCGGGATCCCCACTGTCGGACCGTCATCTGGCACACAATATAACGGTGGTGGGTAAAGCCCAGATCATGTGATGCTCCCATTCACATGGGCAAGGAGGTCCACTGGGAATGACCAAGCAAGGATGTGAAGTTAAGGATTTTGTGGGGCTATCGAGTGAAATCTTAAAATTGCCTATGGTAAATGGAGGTAATGTCAGAAGAGGAAATGAGGAAGCCAAGAAGAAAAGTTGTTCAGGGAATGCCAGGGGAGGGGGGATAAATTAATCAATTATTGAAAAAAAAAAAAAAAAAACCTGAAACAAATGTATTAAGCAGAGCCATATCCTATGTCTTTAAAGTATGAAAAAGCATGCTTGTCCTTGTCTGCGTGAGTATAACTGTTACTCACTTCATGTGCAGTGGGATCGTAAGGGGAGAGTGTGCAGTGTGACTTCCCCTAATAACACTGTAATAAAAGTGTAGGTGTGTTTAGGCACTTACCTGCAGTTATCCACTATATACTGTACAACTTTATCCAGCACTCTTTCTATCAGTGCAGTACGCACCCAAATGTGCTTTAAGGCTTGTGGGGTGAGTGTGGGCGTCCTGCCTGTTGTTGAGTTTTGCCTCTTTATGGACTCTTGGCCATTGCAGATATTCTTCCTAGAAGAAGTGGAAAATTACAAAGATTACACAAAATTATATGACATAGGGGGTCATTCAGACCTGTTCGCAAAGCTGCACTTTTGGCAAATGGACAAAACCATCCTGCACTGCAGGCGGAGCAAATATAACCAGTGCAATAAGAGTTAGAGTTGGGTGAGTTTTTATGTTTGTGTGCAGGGTAAATGCTGGCTGTTTTATTTTTTAAACTGCAATTTAAATTTCAGTTTAAACACACCTCACTTAAATGTAACTCTCTCTACACATGTTACATCTGCCCCACCTGCAGTACAACATGGCTTTGTCCAAAAAAGCAGCTTTGCAATCAGGTCTGAATAACCCACATTATCTCTTGATTATTCACACAGTTTATTTATGTATCATATACCTTATACACACACCGCCTGGAGGTCATGTTCTACAATACGTATTTTTTTTAATCAGAAGTCTAATGTTTCACTATCTGCCATTCTAGAAAACTTTCATATTTTGGAGTATTCAATATTTTGGATATGGGAGACTCCACCTGTACATGTACTGTACCTGAACACTTCATAACATAACATGGAGTATTAAACAAAGAAACGATGGTACAAGATAATTCACTTTCATACCTGAAAGTCACCACATTAAAGGCCTCCATACACTAGCCGATTTTGGTCAGATTTCAGCCAGATCAGTCGGATCTGGCCGAAATCGGACCAAAATCGGCTAGTTTTGATGTCCCCTCAGATCCGATGCGCGGTCCCGTGCGCATCGGATCTGCGTCGGGTGGTCGGACCTGCTGCACGTCCGACCACCCGACTTGGGACCTAGTGGGGCGGCGAGGCGGTAGAGGGAGCAGTGGGGGCTGGGGACGATGCGGGGGACACAGGCGGCATAGAGCCGCGCAGAGGGAGCCGGCGGGAGCTGTCAGTATTGAATAAAAAAAAAAAGCCCATACAATGCATGGGCGGCCTGTGATTGGCTGAGCGCTCTCTCAGCCAGTCAGCAATTGGCTGAGAGAGCGCTCAGCTAATCACAGGCTGCCCATTCATTGTATAGGCTTTTTTTCTAGCACTGACAGCTCCCGCCGGCTCCCCCTGCCCGGCTCTATGCCGCCTGTGTCCCCCGCAGCGTCCCCAGCAGCGGGGGACACAGACGCTGTCCCCGCAGCGTTACCAGCAGCGGGGGACACAGACGCTGTCCCCGCAGCGTCCCCAGCAGCGGGGGACACAGACGCTGTCCCCGCAGCGTCCCCAGCCCCCCTGCTCCCACCTCTGTAGCACACCCCCCCCCCCCCCCTGCTCCCCGGGTTTTTTACATGTGATAAATCGAGACGATTTATCACATGTAAAAAATGGCACATCAAGTGCCAATCTAATCAAGCTTCCCCGGGGAGCAGCCGGGGAAGCTCAGGGGGAAGTCGGGGGCGACTTGTCCTAAGGACAAGTCGCCCTAGTGTATGGGGGCCTTAAGACATGCCTAATAACTAAGAGACACACCCCAGTCTCAAAAAACTTTGACCCAGTCCCAAGTAAACACCACCCCTTCAGCAACTGGCCCAGGTCCCCATGTTCCTCTTCGACAAGCCTGGGTCCAGGTAAACAGTACCCACTCCCTCCCCCCTGTATTGGAATTACTGTACAGCTGCCTAGCAATGTCCACTTTTGGTAAAAAAAACTCTTTCCCAGCAAACAGTTGGGTGGAATGCACTTTCACAAGTAGGAAGAGAGGACACAGTGGCAGCATAAGCATCAACTATTGTCCGTCTAGTATACTGCTCAAAGAAAAACTCATTTGTCTAACTACTCGTCACCTCTATGAGGTGAATTACCAACAGTGACCACTAGAAGTTACTCGACGGACCAAATTACTTCTTTGTGTGCTAAAAGATGTCATAACACAAAATGAAAACAATTTTTGCAGGGACACTGATCTGTTTCAAACTTGCTGGATATTGAAACAGGGAGCTTTAAAGACAGATTGGAGGTAGGAGCAGATTCTCGGCCAGATGTACTAAGCTTCAAAAATGATAAAATGGAGAGTGATAAACATCCAGCCAATCAGCTCCTACCTGCTATGTTACAGGCTGTGTTTGAAAAATGTCAGACAGGAGCTGATTGCTTGGTTGTTTATCACTCTCCATTTTATCACTTTTGAAGCTTAGTGCATCTGGTCCAGGGACTGGGGGTGGGGTGGAGAGTTTGTGGGCTATAAAACTGTCACAACTCAAATTGAAAGTAAAAACTGTCGCAGCTCAAAGAGAAAGTTCCATTGCAGAAGCCGTCATTTTGATAGTCTTTTAACTAGTAATGATAATATTGTGAACAAAACATGTTTTAGTTTTTTGTTATGGTGCTTTATTACATGTGTGGACTGTCAGTTTTATGTTCACATTTCCCTTGTTCTTCAGGAAATGATGGGTTTCTCGATGATTACTCACTTTTAGACTCCCCGTGAATAGAAGCCATACAGGAGACACAGACATATTTGTTAGGCTTTCTTTAGTGTCTGTTTTCTATCTCTGCATTTCAGAGCTGATTTAAAACACGCTAATAGCTGCTAATGCACAGTAATGGCTCTGTCTTGATTATGATATAATAAGTTCAAAGCTGAGGAATGAATGAGTTCTACATGCCTGGAAACTTACAGATGAGCACTGTGTGCTTCACCATGAATTGTGAGAATCAACAAAGCTTGTGCACTCGGTGCATGCAATTGTACTCAGTAACATCTCAAAGTGGTTTAGTATGGATTTCTCTGCTACTACTGTATACATTATTGAATGGTGCAAAAGCATGGTTAAAATAAGAAAGCATTTGCATAATATACAGTGAATTTGTTCCATGCAAATGCCATTTAGACACACAAAACAACAAAGTCACAGTACTTAATTATCTGTTACGGTGTGCACAAGATTTCGGCCAAAGATGGGTGAGATTTAATAGGATGAGAGATTCAGAAAGTGAGAGATTTGGTAAGAAATTTCCAGGTTTTTTTTAAAGCGGCAATCATTACAAGGCTAAACCAGTTTGATTTTGCAGTGTTAATGATCGCCGTTTTAAAAAAAACTATAGATTTTTTACCAAATTGCTCATTTTATGAATCTCTCATCTTATTAAATCTCACCCAGAGGGTGAAATGTAATAGGACGAGAGATTCAGAAAGTGAGAGTTTTGGCAAGAAATCTCCACTTATTTTAAAGCGGCAATCATTTACACCTCAAAACCAAACTGGTTCTGCAGTGTAAAGGATTGCCGCTTTAAAAAAAAAACCTGGAGATTTCTTACCAAATCTCTCACTTAATGAATCTCTCATCCTATTACATTTCACCCAGAGTGTGTGCGTGTATATGTATACGATTCTGGTGTTTGCGGAGAAGTGTGGACTGGTTGAGGAAAGGATTTGGCAGAATGCTCATTGCTGAGTATGAGTCAGGTGCGCCTACACACCTAGTTTTGCAAGATCATACTTACAGTACCTACTCTTACAGTCATGGGTTAAAATGGGCAGGAACGGGAATAACTGCATCTTGTCAGTTGTAATTGGAGGTGAAACCTTCCAAAAACGTCTGTAATTGAATTTTTTCAGCTTGAATTCCCCCATAAACTGGTTAATATTTAGTGTTTTGTGAAACATGTATTGGATCTGTATCTCCGGCAGTGTTTTGGATCGGAATCCCGGTAAGAAGAGGAGTCAGTCATGCCAGTGACATGGCCTGCAGGACTACCTCTGATCCGGGTGGAGGAGGAAATTGATGAGGAGTGTCTTCCTGGTGTGGTTTTCAGGCACTTGGATACAACAAGATCAAGGGATTTAGGTGTCCCTGGACTGCTTACGGTGCTAGCTACAGTTTCTGAACTAAACAGTGACTTATGAATGAAATTCAGGTGACGCATAAGTGAGGTGAAATTCAGGTGACGCATATGTCCCTAGATGGCCAACGGCCTTACCCCTGTTTATTGCATTGTTATATAAGCTACATATGGCGAGACAATTGTTACCGGGAGCTGGATAAAAATAATTCCAGACCAAAGAGGTGGATTTTTTGGTCTTCTGCCCAGGCATGGTGATGTCCTTTTGCACCCACGAACAACAACTGTCTCGCCCTGTGCCTCATTTAAGCAAACCACATCACCATCAGCAACATCCTCTTCATCAGCTTCCACCGCAGGGCCAGCTACATCAATATTCTCCCTCTGGTGTACAACATTGACACCTTCAACCTCAAAATCAGGAACTGGACTGTGGGTGATCCTTCCAGCAAATGCAGAGGGCATTCTGCAAATGGTGGAAGGAGCCACCTCTTCCCATACAGTGATAGGAAGGTCAGGCATTGCAACCACCAACACCCTTGGACTCTCCTTGGGGATTTGTGATACATGCCTTTAGAAGGCACAGTTGTTTGCTGTGTTTTTGATGACAGTTCAACTCTCTTAAAATTTCTAGCGGGAGGTGGAGGAGGACTTGGATCATCGTGTGAAGCTGAACCACTAGTCATGAACATAGGCCAGAACCTTAGCCGTTCCTTGCCACTCCGTGTCGCATATGGCATATTGGCAAGCTTAAGTTTCTCCTCAAACAATTTACATTTATTTATTTATTTTATCTTTAAGTAACTGAACTTTGCTATTTTGGATTTTACATGCCCTCTAAGATGACATTGGACATCGGCCTTGGCAGATGATGTTGATGGCATTTCATGTTCTATGTCATGACTAATGGCAGCAGCTCCAGCACTAGGAGGAAGTGGTTCTTGTTCTTTCACTATTTTATCCTCAAAATTTTTGTTCTCCATTATCTTTCTGGAGTTATAATAATATGCGGCACAGGACAGTGTACCCCTAAACCACACACACCCTACTCCTACTCCTCTCTACAGCTACCGGGTGGGTGTGCTTCCGGCCTGCCCAATCAGCAGTGATCAGCAACACAGTAGGTACTGGGTGATGGAACCAGGAAGCAGTGGGACCAGGAAGTCCATAGATGGAAGATACTTTTCCAGCAGCTGCACATTGGGCATTTCTGATTGGTCCCATGTGATCCGCCCATGCCAGACAAATGGTTAAAATTAGAATTAAAGAATTAAACAGATTACAACATAGTAAATTCAATAGTCGCTACAAGACTGACACTCGAGAATAAAAATATACTTCTTTTGCTACTTTTGAATTTTAGAAAAGTTCTACAGTGTTCCTTATTATTAAGTATTAACAGATGCTGCTAAAGCTAATATGGATTTACTGCACAGCCATTTTTCATAACTATTACCAACCACATAATCATTATTAATGTCTAAGTTAATATGGTGCATTTCTTCCAAACTACACATGCATTTATTTCAATATCCTTTCACTGCAGACAGCAGAATAGATTGGAAACATCTAGCTACAAGTCAATGTTAATCATTTGTACACAGATAAAATATATTTCACTTGCTAAACACATTAATTGTACATACACTGGAGAAAACCTTGCACATTTTTTATCTAATATTTAATGAAATGGAGTCGTTATTCATAATTATGGTGTTTTAATAATATTTTACATACAAATGTGGAAGACAAACTAATGGACATGTAGAACGGAAAATAATATTTGGATTTATGGTCACCTCTTCAGTTGGTTTCCACATCTATGTTCTGATTAATAAATCAGGCCTAGGATTCAAAAAATACATTTTCCCTGTAACACTTAAGGTCGATGCAGCTTTGATTACAAAGTTCTCTCGTACCTCTACAACTGCCCAATCAGCATCTCTTCCTATATAACATTCCACTAAAACATAGTGTGCCGGTACCTCGTACCGTCATGAGAAATTACCACCCCCCCCCCCGGAACATTGCGCGCATGCGCACATATGTAAGTGGCAGGGGGTGGGGCCTGTACAGGTCCACCGCCCCTTGCCACAGCAGATTCCCTATGGAGGGGAGGGGCGGGGAGCACACCGCGTGTCTCTCCTTCCTCTCCCTCCCCTCCCTCAGCAGCAGCAGCAGTGGTGTGAGGTGGCCGCGCGGAGGTGGCAGCGGGGGGGAAGGCAGCGGCTGGAGCGGGAGAGACCAGGCTGCAGCAACCAATGGTGAGTTGTGCTGTGCTGCAGCTGGCACTGTGGGGGGCATATCTAGCACTGTGGGGCATACCTAGCACTGTGGGGGCATATCTGGCACTGTGGGGGCATATCTGGCACTGGGGGCATATCTGGCACTGTGTGGGCATATGTGTGTCACTGTGGGGGCATATCTGGCACTGTGGGGGGCATATCTGGCACTGGGGGCATATCTGGCACTGTGGGGCATATCTGTTACTGTCTGGCACTGTGGGAGCATATGGCTGGCACTGGGGGCATATGTGTGGCACTGTGTGGGCATATCTGGCACTGGGGGAATATCTGGCACTGTGGGGGGCATATCTGGCACTGCGGGGGGCATATCTGGCACTGTGGGGGTCATATCTGGCACTGTGGGGGTCATCTGGCACTGTGGGGGCATATCTGGCACTGGGGGCACATCTGGCACTGTGTGGGCATATGTGTGGCACTGTGGGGGCATATGTGTGGCACTGTGGGGGTAAATGATATCTGACACTGTGGGGGCATATATGTGCACAAGCCCAAACAGAAATGTCATTGTGTTTTAAAGTTTTGTCATGTAGCCACTCCCCCCCGTGTCATGACCACACCCATAACCACGACCCATTCTTTGGCGCGCTGCACATTACCACTAAGACATTTTTTCTACTTGCACCACTGCATTTAGGGGCATCTTTAGGGGACCAGTGGCGTAAGTTCGCTCCAAGAGGCAAGATATATATTGTGCAAACCTATGGGAGCCTCTGTCAATATAATTGTCAAGTAATACACATACAAGTAGTTCTCCCTGTCCAGCTCTACAGTACCTGACAGGGAGTCCTGTAGCAGTGCAGCTCCTCTGTATATCACTCGCCCAGAGGCGTACCTAGATAATCGTGGGCCCCATTGCAAAATTTTGTAAGGGCCCCCTATTTAGCAACTGATGGTGATAAATGTATGTAAAACATATACTTAGACAGCAAATATGGGCCCCCTTCATCTCTGGGCCCCATAGCAGCTGCACCCCTTGCACCTATGGTAGTTACGCCCTTGCACTCGCCGGTGGGGGTGAATCACGGGGCCAACAAAGAAAGTCCCGTTACTGAGGTGTCTCCACATTAGCAGCAGTGAGTAAAGCTGGGTACACATATGTACAATTTCATTTTTCTTGCGACCGTTCGATCGACCGAATTCACGTTCGGCCGTCCGAAACATACGACCGATCTGCGCGTACACATATGTACAATTTTACTTGCGACGTCCGATGTACTCCCGTCCAAACAATCGCAAGAAAAAGATTGTACCACCGTACACACTCTCCCGTTCTGGCTATTGGCACGATAAAAATGCACACAACATTATCATAATGGGCTGGATTAAAAGAGCATACCAAAACGAGGCGTGATCACGGAACAAAGAATCGTTCGTGTAGTACAGTGAATAGAGCCGTGACTATTCAGATCATTGCTAGCTGTACAGGATATACGTACGTACGTTTTACCTCAAATAAACAAAGTGTTCACAGTATTTTTTGTCAGTATTTCTTTAATAAATGTTAAGTGTTTATGCAGAACAATGAACATCAAATATCTATCTATCTATCTATCTATCTATCTATCTATCTATCTATCTATCTTCTATAACTATATCTGTCAGGAATGCACACACAACGATTATTTATTTCAAAAGGAATGCACACACAACGAATATTCTTTAACAGCATGGCGCGGAAAGTACGGGGGAGAAGACTTCCTGTTGTTTACATGCTGCGCTGATGGAGGGATGACGCAGCTAGTCAACACCCACATGGGCGTGCTGCTTTTGGGAGGAATGATCGCAGGAACGGGCTGCATATCGATCGAACGTGCGTACACATGTCACTTTTCTTTCGATATGGAGCCGTCCTGTCGGAAGAATATTAAGCAGCAAAGAACCTTCGACCGACCGACCGTGGACGGCCAAGAGCGTTTTTGGCCGTTTATCGATCGCAACGAAGGGATCGGGACAGCGTACACATATATACAATCGAACGGCCGTTCGTCCGCAGATCGGAAGAACGGCCCGACGATTGTACATATGTGTACCCAGCTTAACTGACAGCCGGTCACACTTCCTCTAGGGGAATGGAGTTGAAGGTGGAAATGACAGCTAGAAGACCAGGTAGTGAGTATTCTGTTTATTTTACCTTTTGTAAAGCTTGACTGCTTTATTCCTATGACCTATATCGTGTGTGGAATTGTGGGTTCCAAGTTGTTTTGTATTGTTTGTTATTTCATAAAACGGGTCACTTCTGACCAATCCTGTTTATTTTTCTTTATGTTTTTACCCATGTATTTTCGTGAAAAAACTTAAAACAGAAATCGATATTAAGATCATTTGAAAACCACTGTCAATAATTTCAATTTGCCCTATAGTGTTTCTATAAAACCCCAGTCTCTTTTATGTCAATGTTTTGAATATCTAAGGAATCCCAACGGTTTTAGCAACATGAGTCAAATTGGGACATGTTAATAAGAACAGAATCAACTGCAGTGATTGCCGTTTCATCTCTGTAGGGTTTCAGATCCACCTTTGATGAATATATCCTTTAAATTAACTCATACTGATAAATATTTGATGCTGTTATTAGCAGAGAAGGTTGAGAGGAAGATACTTCCTTAATGTATATTTATCATAATTCATCAGAAATAATTTTTCTGTGTAGTTTAATTCAAATATAGATTAAGTTGTGTCTTCATTTTTTTTCATTACCTTTTACTTTTATGTTTGTATATATCAAATATATGCTAAAAGGCCTAATTATAATTACCCAAGTGCCTCTGCAATCGCCGGTAGGCAAGAGACAGTTCTCTAATGCAAGACTCATCTGTCAGCATTATATAATAAGATAAACTACAGTTAAATAAGAAAGTGGCATTCAAATATGTGCTGTTAAACAATGCTAAACAAGAACAGCAAAAGGTCTGTGCCCCCAAACCCATCCCCCCCCCATCTGACTTTCCATCCGCCGCATGGACCCCACTGCCTCCCCACCGCTGCATGGATCCCACTGCCTGGATCCCTGCACTGGCCAGGTACATGGAGAGGGGGGGAACCGGTCGGGTGTGGGGGCCATGAGACGACCACCCCTGTCGCTCTGTGTATAATCTGCCACTGAGAGAGACTGCATTGCCTATTAGCTATAGGGACTGAACCTGATGTATTTTGGTTTTGTGACATTAGATGAAGAAAAGAAGATTATTCATAAGAATGGAAGTAATAAAACTCAAAAGGTGTGGCTAAATGCCAATTTGTATGAATGGTGGGAGTGTCAATGGGCCGACTTCAGTATGGATCACTAATCAGCGAATTTGCAAATTGAGCAATTATCGAATGACTGCTCATGCATATTGTAGGCATCACGAATGCACAAGGGTGATTAGCATATGAATCATAAATGCAAAGCGGCCTGAGATTGACTGACAGGAAGTTTGGGGGTGGCAACCTGACGTTTTCTGGGAGTGTCAGAAAAAATGGAGAGGTGCCCAAGCGTTTTCAGGTTGGGTCCCTGATGTCAGCACTGGCCGTGAACAGCCTGACCCAGTTCCAGATTAGTTGAAACCGCAGAGCTACTTGGCCTAAGGTGGTTGCTCGTTCTTTGCTCCTTCCTACAGTCATGAACTGGTTTGTATTCTTCAATTAAATGAAATCTTATTATACACCATGTATATGCCCCATGTGTCTTTATATATAACCATTGTATAGTGTATTGGTTTACACATTTACTCAGGGTTGCCGACTTTTTAATGCTCCTCTCCGGGAGAAGCCCGGAGAGGAGACTTTCCTTACCCGATCGGGGGGCGGGGCTTGACGGTGACGTCATTAAGCCCCACCCCCACTACGGGAAATAGTAGAAATTACTGATATCCATGGAGGGGGCGGGGCTAAAATGACGCGATTGTGCCATTTTAGCTCCGCCCCCTCATCTGAGACCCGCGGATTGCGGCATTTACATGCCGCGATTCGGTGGGTTCAGGGGGGTCCCCCAGATTCCGGGAGGGTTGCCCACCCTTCCGGGGGGCCGGGAGGGGGACCCGATTTTCGGGAGACTCCCGGGAATTCCAGGAGGGTCGGCAACCCTGCATTTACTACAGAAACCCACCGTTAGGGATTTAAGTTATTATTAACTTTTATTTACAAGGTGGCACAAAGTGTCCGCAGTGCCATACATGGAGGTATAAAAAAACAAAACACACTAAATAAAAAATTAATGGAGCATAGTGATAACAATTAATGAATGAGGCAATATTGTCATCATGTTTACCTGAATTTTATTTAAGAAAATGAACTACTTGGAATAAGGATTAAGCCTGTAGACAGCACTCTATATGGATTCAGCATGCGTGATCAACCGACCAGAAGCCGGCGGTCAGAAGACCGACAGTAGCAGCTCCAGAACAGAACCCTAACATAGGCTGGGTATGTATATTTCTCACCTCTTATCCCCCTAACCCTCCCTATATGCAGATGTACCCTACCCCCCCCCCCCCCGCAGCCAAACCCCCAACCTTGCACATTAGTGCCTAACCCCTAACTGTTTCCAGACACAGCACAACCCTAATTCTCCCCTTCAGTGCCTAACCCTTACCTATCACATTAGTGACTAACCCCAACCCTCCCCCACCGCAGCCTAACCATAACTATCCCCCTTAGTGTCTAACCTTAACCCACTCCTTTCAGAGCTAACCCTACCCCCCCCCCATAGCCTAACTCACACTTTACAAACCCCCCCCCCCTCCGAAAAGCAACCCTAGAACCCAAACCTACCCCCCACCCCACTTACCATTGGGATACCAGCTGTCGGGATTATGGCATTGGTATCTCTCTCCACTGATGTTGGGATTTCTGCATCAGTGTCGTTGCCACTGGTTAGAACCGCCAATATTCCAATAGCTGGTATTGTAAAATGCATCAGTTTTCTAGAATAAGCATTTTCCTTTTTCCAGAATAAGCACTTTACAAATGTTATAGTACTGTATATACTGTACTAAAAGCCTTTTTCACTGCAAAAACGATACTCTTTCTATGATCCACTATACTCTTTCTATTATCCCTCTTTTCTGCATCCATAGTTAATAAAATGCTTGCGCCCCTTAATAAGGCTCCTCAGTATCACAGTTTCAAGTAATGACAAAAGCAATAGAAAAATGATCCCCAACCACTATGTAGTACTAAAAAGTCAAAACATTAGATGGCAGCTGCATTGTAGAGTCTGGAACTGCATACAGTATAATGTAGTTGGAGCAGCAGGAGATTGTCTGCTTGTGTGTTACCAAAACTGCATAAGGAGTATCCCCTATCAGGATGACCTCTCAACTTTTATTAAATATTACAATTTGCATGAAAAGTGGGATGGCAAACTTGTAAGGGAGTTCCTATCCACATCACCCCCTAGCCCTATCCCCTTCCCAAACGAATCTTCAGAAATGTATTTTTGTGCCATTTTGATAAATAGGCCCCATGTTTTTTTGTAAGGGAAGAAACATGTAATATCAATTTACATCACCATACAGTACTTCAGGGTTGCCGACTTTTATATTCTCCTCTCCGGGAGAAGCCCGAAGAGGAGACATTCAGCAGCAGCTCGACGGCGGGCTTGTACGTGACATCATTAAGCCCCACCCCCATGAAGCAAAATAGCCAAATTCACGGATCTACGTGGAGGGGGCGGGGCTAAAATGACGTGATTGTGCCATTTTAGCTCCGCCCCCTCCTCTGAGACCCACGGATTTCGGCATTTAAATGCCATGGTAGGGATAAGATGGCCGCGATCGGGGGAGGGCGCAGTGGGGGTCCCGCGGAATCCGGGGGGGTTGCCCACCTTTCCGGGGGGCCGAGAGGGGGAGACTACCGGGCATTCCGGAAGGGTAGGCAACCCTGCAGTACTTGCCAAGATCATACTTGCCTACCCTCCCGGAAGCTGTGGGGGCTCATGATTTATGAGTAGTGATGGGGGCAAGATGGAAATAATGGACCCAGGGAGGCAGTGGTGTGTTTTTTTTAAGGGAGTGCTCCCCATAAAAAACTCACCCAGTGGGGTGCGCTCCCCAAAAAAAACCACCACTGAAGGGGTTAATCAGTCACAGGACCTGTAATTCATATGTGTCCCTTTGGAAGCTCTGACAATTCGGGCTTGCATTCTAATGGGATGTGGTCAGGATCCAAGCAGTTGGGATCCAGATATAATGTAAACAGCAGAATCCCAGTGGTAAGTACAGGAGTTAGGGTTAATGTATTGTTAGGGTTTTGCTGTGTGTGTGTGTGTGGGGGGGGGGGGGGGTAGGAGGGTTAGGCTGTGGGTGGAGATGGTAAGGCATAGGCTGAGAAAGAGAACAGTTAGTGCTAGGCTGCAGGAGAGTTGGCCTAGGGGTAGGGTGAGGCACGATGGACACTATGGGAAGAGTTAGGGTTAGGCATCCAGTGGGGATGGTTAAGGTTAGGCTGCAGGAGCAGAAGATTAGGGTTAGGTTGCTGGAGGGGACATAAGGGTTATGGGGGCAGATGTAATAAGCCTTAACAAGAGATAAATGCAAGGGTGATAAAGAGAGATAAACGTCCAGCCAATCACCTGCTAACTGCCATGTCACAGGCTGTATTTGAAAAAAGTCAGTAAGGAGCTGATTGGCTGGACGTTTATCTCTCTTTATCACCCATGCATTTATCTCTTGTTAAGGCTTAATACATCTGCCCCCTTGTGCGATCTGCATGCGATTTTGAATATGTAGTCAAAATCTAATGTCAAATCTCACCGTTTGTATACAGCATTAGTCTGCATGGAGTGGGGGAGGTTAAGGAATGATTAGGATTATGTAGTGGGAGAGTGCGTTAGGCGTGGAGTTAAGGTTAGGCACTAAGGGTAGGGTTAAGCTGCAGAAGGGACGGTTAATGTTCATTAATGAAAGGGTCAAAATACTAACCGGAACCCTTTGGGATTTTAAACATCAGGATGCAACTGTCAGTATTCTATGAGGATTTCAATGCAATCCCCATATTTATTTATGGGATCTACATTAGACAGTTATGCACCACTGTGGTTGGTCTCATCAGACGTATGAGATAACAATGTGATGGGGCAGGCGATTTCCATCCCTTGGAGTTTTGTTCATAACTATATACAAGGAAAATAATTAGATGGCATCAACTGGACCACATACTATAAATAGATTCTTAACATTTTATTACGGTAATCATATTGTAACACATAAGAATGGAGCACTAATGTGTTAAAGAACTAATGCCAACATATATTTACATGAGTATTTTACTAAATGAGGTTGGTTTATTTTTTTGCATTGGTCCTATGACCTCCGCAACCAGCTGCTAAGTTACTGAGCAAATTATCCAAGGCGACTATCGGACCTTGTAGAGATTATTAAAAATAATAATAAGCCACATAATATGATTCACTTGATACACTCTTTATGTGAACACGTAGAGTTTCACGGCTTGCGTATGTGTGCTCTGGCACGCGCTCATGCACATAAGTCAGCGGTTCCCAAACTTTTTTGACTCCCGGCACCAGGGGCGAATTTACTGGACAGGCCGCCCCTAGGCACAACATTTTTGGCCGCCCCCCTCCCCCCATTTTAACATATTCATTATTAAGTCCTAACTATGCAATTGCCAGTATACTGTAATAATAAAATATGCCTAGAGTAGAGCTAAAACCGGACCCTGCCTGATAATATACAAATAGAAACCTAAATCAGCGGCACTCGGAGACTGACTGACATGCTGGTAAAATAATGTTGTATTAATTCAACATGGTGACAGCAGTCTCCAGGAGTCACCATGCTGAATTAAAACAACACTATTTTTACCATGTAATTGATGTCACCACACACCCATTACATATTATACCGCATGCCATAATGCCCATTACACATTATGCCACACGCCATACCTATTACACCACATGTCGTAATTCCCATTACACGCTATACCAAACACCATAATGCCCATTACATGTTATACCAAACACTGTAATGCCCAATACACGCTATACCAAACCCCGTAATGCCCATTAACATTATACCAAACCCTGTAATGCCCATTACACGTTATACCAAACCCTGTAATGCCCATTACACATTATACCAAACCCTGTAATGCCCATTACTCGTTATACCAAACCCTGTAATGCCCATTACTCGTTAAACCAAACACCGTAATGCCCATTACACACTATACCAAACACCGTAATGCCCATTACACACTGTACCAAACACAATACTGCCCATTACACATTATACCAAACACCGTAATGCCCATTACATGTTATACCAAAACCGTAATGCGCATTATATAATAACACACGCCATACTGCCTCTTACATATTATGCCACATAAGTGCCACTTACTTGCATGCTCGTTGCTATGGGTTTCATGCTTGATTTCAGGGGTTTCATGCTTTGTCTGGGGTCTCTGTGACAGGTAGCCAGTGACACCTGTGTGGTGTCAGTGTCACTCAGCCTTCCCTGTGGAGAACAGGCCAAATAGGAGGGACCTGCTAGGGCAGCAGGGGCCAGGGGGGCAATTTCTCAGAGCCACAGGACTCAAGAGGGTGGGCCCACAATCACAGGGTTGGAGCCTGGCCGGGCTTTGCTAGGGCAGCCTGAGCCCTTGGCAGCAGCAGAGGCCAGGGACGCAAGGGCTCCTCACAGCCTATTAGTGCCACACGGTGATGGCAGCTGAGCCACAGGGTATGCTGGGCCCCACACACACAGCATTGCACTGCACTGTCTAAGTGCACTTTTTGCCACAAATTATCAGTGGAACTTACAGTACATATACTGATGCTGCGGAGGCACTGGGCTGCGGAGGCACTGGGACTTGTCTGGACGGGTGGCGTTCAATAGTCAGGGAGCATCGGGCAGTCACACAGACTGGCAGCCCGCAGCCCCATCACCCGATTCTCCGGCGGCAGCGGAACAGCGCTGTGTGCAGCCCCAGCGTCCGTGATGTCCGCATGCGCCGCCGCCAGCCTGTGCTTAAAAGCACAGGCTGATTAACGGCTCCAGAGTCTGCCGTGTCTCAGCAGCAGCGCTGCGCTGCACCCCTCATCATGTTCAATGTGAGCGCCGGCGGTGGCGGCGGAGAATCGGGTGGTGGGGCTGCGGGCTGCCGGTCTGTGTGACTGCCCGATGTTCCCTGACTATTAAACGCCACCCGTCCAGACTAGGCAGCCTGGCTGCCGCCCTTAATATGTACCGCCCCTAGGCCCATGCCGTAAATCCGGCACTGCCCGGCACCCTAGAGCATCAACATTTTATCAAGGCACCCCTAGGCCAAATGTTTTTTATTGCGAAATACATAATCAAATGTTGAATGAAGTAAATTGTGTTTATATGTCATCCTTTTGGTCAGTTATGTGGAAAGGAACAGGATTTGCTTCTATGTGTCCACATTGATGGCCACAAGCACTGGTTTTGCCTGTTAGATTGAATATAAATCATTTGAATTGGTCTTGGACCATCAACACAAGGCAACCCAGTATCTCGGGGCACCCCAGGGTGCCTAGGCACACAGTTTGGGAACCACTGACATAACTGCAGAAAATAGCGATTTCTGCAGATCAGCGAAGCACTCTGAATTGGGCCCATATTATTGGGGAGATGGCCGAAGCGTCATTTACCTTGTGACTCCTGCGGCAGCACCAATGCGGGATTCCAGAGAGGATATTAAGTGAACGTTGGTGCAGGGTTTTTGTGTGGGTTAAGGGTTCTATTCTATAACATATATGAATCATTTCGACACAGCAAGTAATTTTTGCTCACACAAACGCCAGTGGTGCTTTTGTGAATCTATTCAGCAAGCTACAGTATGAGGACTGTTTTTTTCTTTTATGTGAGCGTTAAGAGGGAGACTACAGTAGATATCGCCAGTCTCTGCCATGGTACCCACTTCTTAAATGGCCCAGATTGACCACATTTTTACCCTTATATGTAGTGACCCAAAAGTCAAATGATTGCCGGGACCCAGAAGACACAGCTGGAGCCACTGAAGCCTTCTGAAGCAGGCAAGTCTTCACTTAGCCATCACAGGCGATAAATTGACATTTCACACTGCACAAATAACCTGGGTTTGATCTGGGTTGTTGCCAGGTTGACCCGGGTCTCTGTGCTGTTTGAAATTGCCAAAAGGAAAAACCCGGGTCCAGCAACCCGGCATTCCGACCCGGGTTAAAAGAAAGGTCCCATTATTACTGTAGCCCCCGATGATGTGCTGCCACTCCTCCCACTCCCTTTGTGACATCAGCGACCCAGCTTATTGCCGGCAGACTTGGCTTACCCCAGGAATTATACGGCACAGATGGCGGAACCCCATGACTGCCACAATACACATGGAATTATACGGCACACATAGTGACACTCCTGCAGTAAAAAGAGTTATTCTTTTAATAACAAAAATTGATACAGCACACTTACCAGCACCCCATAAATTCTACAGCACACTTGGCTCATCCCTGGACTGATACGACACACTTAGCATCACCCCTGGACTGTGACGGCACACTTAGCAGCACCCCATGAATTATACAGCAGACTTAGCAGCAACCCATGAATTATATGACACACTTGGCTCACCCTAGGAATTATGAATTTTTTATTTTCATAAAAAAAAAGGGCAGCTCCCTTGGTCTGATACAGGACACATGGGGGCACCCCTGGACTGATACGGGACACATGAGGGCACCCCTGGACTGATATTGGATACATGCAGGCATCCATCGTCTGATATGGGACACATGGGGGCACCCCTGGAATTATACGGCACACATGGGGGCACCCCTGGAATTATATGGCACACATAGGGGAACCCCTGGTCTGATATGGGACATATGAGGGCATCCCTGGACTATGGACATTAAATCCACACGCAAGGCTGGGAACTTTGCAGCATTGCATGTGGATCAGAATTAACCTCTCTCGTGTACACACCCCTATGCACTGTAATGGAATGGGGGACAATGGAGGAGGTGCCCATTCAGGCCAGGAGCCCAGCGGTAACTAACTCTCCGGGAGTTCTGCCCCTGAGCTCCTGGGATAAACAGGTAACATCCTCTAAGGCACCAACACAGATAAGTTTGCTGCCATTGTCCTGGAGCAGAAAGATCTGCTCTTTACTATCTGACAGTCAGTTTGTAGAAATATGCTGAATGAATTGGGAATACAATCTATGGGCGGGATGTTCTAACATCTGCAGCCCTCTATCGCCCCCCTTCGACGGCCACCGCATTCTTAATGATCGTATATGCTCTAACATATGCGATCATTAACACAAGGGACAGTTCTTGCAATGAGAGCTGTCCCTTACGATGCAGAGCCGGTGGTGGACTTCTGGGTCTGCAACCCGGGAGTCCATCTGTGCATGTGCAGAGCACGGCGCCGGCCGCAGGGTATGCTGGGAGGGATCCGTGACGGATCCCTCATACAGCGCTGCGGTAAGAAGCCCATAGGCTTCTGCAGGGAATCGCCAGCGGTGACACTGCAGAGGGGGTACAGAGCATACAGAAATGCAGTAAAAACCCGATAACGGGGTTTTTACCGCATTTCTGCTTTAGAGAATCTACCACTTTATCTCTGCAGCAGTGAATCCCTGCCGCCTGACTGGATGCCGACAAATTGTTTCTCAGCCTTTTTGACAGCCCAGAAATAAAGGCTAATTGTCTCTAACATTTATAAAACGCCACTTGATGGCTTTTCTTTGGCTTTTCTGTAAAATCTCTATTACAGCGCTTTAATCACATTTGCTGCCAGATGCCATGTACATGTAAGAACCTTAACTCTAAACCTATCATAATGAAATCAGGAAAAGCATTTTACCAGTTTTAAAGGGCATAATACCAGATACCGATTATGAAGCAAGGTAGAAAGGTCGCAGGTATGCTGTACACAATTTGTACATACTTGTGTTTGTATTCTTGGATGGTATATACAGATGTGTACTCATACGCCTATTCAACACAACACAAGGCCCTGGCGTGTACCCTGTGCTCAGTTGTCTGTCTTACTTTACATATAGGCATTTTGGTACTGCTTTCCTAGCACGGCGCCCATCGCATTAATCGTGTACATTTTTATATGGCATACAATCTGTGCGATACGCGCGATTTCCGTTTTTAAATCGCATGTATCGTATGAAAAACAGTAGTATAGTAAGCTACGATGCGTGCGATGCGATGACTGCGATGTATGCGTTTAAATCGCATGCATCGCACTCATCGTTTACTTTATTCATGTGCGATGTGCAATGTATGTGGAGTCAATTGTATGGATTGTATGTAGTTTTATATGTACAATGAATGCGATGGGTTCGATGGGTGCGATGCAAAATACTAAAGTGCATAAACTATGGTGTATGTATGCCCCTATACGATTAAAAATTGGATAATCACCCTAAAGGGTGCTTTTAAGCACCCAAATGGGTGCTTACGATGTTAAATGCAGCCGTACGTGTCCTATGACCTTTTCATACCCCCACTATCCACGTCGGCGTGGAGTTGAGAACAGAAAGTGTGGCGAGCGCAGCGAGCCACCGAGCCCGAAGCGTGGCGAGCGCAGCGAGCCCCGCAAGGGGACGTGGATACCTTCACAGGTATCTGCTTCCCCTCACAGGCTTCACAGGCATCCGCTGCGCTCGCCACGCTTCGGGCTCGGTGGCTCGCTGCGCTCGCCACACTTTCTATTCTCAACTCCACGCCAAAGTGGATAGTGGGGGTATGAAAAGGTCATAGGATGCGTACCGCCGCCCCTCGCGGGCTTGCTGCGCTCGCCACGCTTCAGGTTCACGTTTATAGTGAGGGGGGGTGGCGTGGGGGTGCATTTAACATTGTAAGCACGGGCCTGTGAGCGCCAAATGTATGAAATCGCGTCCATCACATACATTGTATGTATGTTTAAGAGTATACAATGCATGCGATTTACAATGCCCAAGATAAAAATAATACTTTCATCGCATCAATCGCAATCATCCCATGCATCTTATGACATTAAAACAGTACGACCGATGCGATGCATGTGATAAAAATGGGTACGATGAAAAAAATCACTGTAGTCGCATTAATCGCAAGCATCGCATGCATCTTATGGTGCAGAAACACATAAGATGCATTCGATCCTTGCGATTAATGCGATGCTAATCGTGGGCGCCGTGCTAGGAAAGCAGTACCGGCATTTTCTTCATGTTTAGACTGTACTGCTTTTCTACTGGTGGGCTGCAATGTAATGTGTGTGTGTGTGTGTGTGTGTGTGTGTGGGGGGCAAAAGTTGGGGGGAGCACTGTCACAGCTGCTCCGCCATGCGATGTGCACACAGTATCTACTGACAGTGTAGCTGAAGGGAGAGTCTGGGGACAGCCTAGCATCTTGGATAGTGATGGACCCACCCTTGCCTTGAGGTTAAGGCTATATGCATTCACCTTTTTGGTGGCCTGTGAGAGCTGGATGCAGTGCCGATGTGTACACAATAATGCTTATTTGTCCCAATTGCCTGAGCACAGAGACATAGTAGCTTTGTAGCGGAATTAGCATTCAGGCATGCATACCTCCCAACTGTCACGATTCCGTCGGGACAGTCCCGATTTTCGGGTCCTGTCCCGACGTCCCACCCGCGGCAGGCATTGTCCCGCTGCGGGGGGGTGGCAGTTGGGAGACCCCCCAATGTAGTAGAATAGACGCTGTGCGCATGCGCACAGCGTCTATTCTCGTATGAAAATGAGGTCGCGGCTAATTAGCATAAGCCGCGCCCTCATTTGCATACGCCACGCCCCCTTTTCGGGCGCTCGCGCGGCTTCGCCGCGCGAGTGTCCCTATTTCTTGACATGAAAAGTTGGGAGGTATGGGCATGTCAGCAGCAAAAGATGCAAATCCAGCCAAATCTGCATCCATCTCTGAAGCAGGCCAATAGTGTTTATTGTCGCAGAGGAATCAGTGTAAAGTCACAGATTAAGTAAATCAATGTCTGTCGGGGTCACTGGTTTCAAACCTGTCTTTTGCTTTTGTGCACAAACTCAATGGTGTCACTAAAGGTCAAAGGGTGAGAAGAAATGCTGCAGCGTTCAGTGTCTATTCCCCGCTGAATATCAGGACAGTTGGGAGGTAAGTGTGTGTATATGTATGTATGTATGTATGTATGTATGTATATGTATATATATATATATATATATATATATACATACATATCATAGCTTTCTCATGCACCCTAGATAAGCTCATTCATCTGAAACCTGTGACAGATGCCCCTTTAATAGTAATCAGATGTGTTAGGTGACTGCCTCATCTTTAAAAGCTATAAGGTTCATTTTAGCTATGATGTGCAAGCAGTTGCCAGGTTCTTGAGAGACCAGTTGTTAGTGTAGGACTTGCAGTGAAATGGGGGTCCCTTGGCGATGGGCTGTAAGCTTAAATGCATTGGTCAATTCATGAACTAAAACCCCATTATTTATTTAATTGATTATTTGTATGTTAAGGTGAGTAAGTTTGTTGTAGTGAGTGCTGGGCCCCCTGTGCTTGTATTTATTAGAGTGTGTGGTCACATGCCACTGCACCCCAACCTGGGAAGTGTGGGTGCAGTTTGCACCCCATTCTAAGGAATGGCTAGTGCGGAAATACATCTGTATCTCTCTCTCTTTCTCTCTCTCTGTGGGGGTTATTCTGATCGGTGCGGCCAAACGTGCGTACGTTCCATATTAGCGTACGCTCTCCGTACGCGGCCGTTGAGGTTAAGTCCACCCACAAATCAGCCGCATACGTACGGCCAGAAACAACGTCGAAGGGGAGTGGCGTACAATTGAGCGTACGCCAACGTACACGGACGGACCAGCCCTTACACTCCGACAACTAGCGTACAACAGAGCGTACGCCACCGTTTACGGACGTCTCTCGTCCGTCTTCCCGCCGACTTCTTGCGGAAATCTGAGCGTACGCCAGCTTGCACGGACGGGTCGCTATTGTTTTCAATGGAAAACTCAGCTTATGTCACCGCTCGTGAGAGTGAGCGTACGTCCGTGTACGCTGGCATACCCTTCACATATATGGACCTGCAAATCTTGCCTTTCAACTATAATTCAGACAATTAATTAATTATTCTAATTGTTATTCAATTATTGTTTTCTATTAACTCAATTGTCTACCTTAATAAAGACCCTAATAAAACAACATTTTAACCCTCATTACATGTATATTTGTTATATTTGTGATGTGTGAATCGGCCAAACATGATAAAATTGCTTGTGGACAAACATGTTTAACTTTTTACATATATATGATTTTACAGTGTCATAAGCAGATGTAGGAATCCTTTGTTAGAGAGATGTGAGTGCAATAATGTGATTGGTGGCATCTTACATCCAGAGTGTAGTAAAATCCAATTCATAGCAGATCAGATAGTGGTACAGTTCTGTATTTTGGGTACTATACAAAGATTGTGTGCAAAATAGTGGGCATGGGCTTAAAACATTGCTGAAACATCCTTTGTAGGTGTTAGATGTGGTTTATGTTATTGTATCATAAATACAAAACCTATGTTTGTATTAGAGTGAACACGTTGACACATGTCGACTTGTGTAGATTGAGTGTGCTACTGTGTAAAGTCTATGAAAGCACGTAGTGAATGTGTATAACTGTTTAACAAATACCTACCTTAGCATATATAAGCAGGTCTTAAAAAGATTCTTACCTTAAATTAAACAAACCTTTAAATCTAGAGAAGTATAGAAAGATAAGCTTCCAATGTGTTTGAGTGCTGTGTGTAGGCTTGCAGGTAGTGAAATCATGGTTTGGACTTAATAGATTGCAGCATTGCTTATTACATTCAGGTGTATGTGTTTGAGTAGTAATCAGCGTAAATTTGCAAACCCAGGCGCACGCTGTCATGCGGTATCTGTAGGGGTGGTCTGAGGTGGCGGTTGGCGGCCGCCTGTTTTGTGTCCGAAATGAACGGTGCTTTAGCCGATCGTGCGGTAGTAGCACCGTTCATTTTTGGTGCACACCCCCGTGTACGCCCATATTTACGCCCATTTTCCCTCATTATTTCAGCCGCTCCCCTCAACACGCCCCTATGCCGCCCCCAATGCCCGTACTCTCGCGTACAGGTTTTTTCGCACGGAGAGACCCGTCCGTAAGCGTTGTGGAGTGTTCGCGCCTGCGCATTGGAGATGGTACGCATGCGCAGATCATTAAAAACTCCGGAACGTACGCGTACGGGCCGGCCGCACCAACCAGAATAAGGCCCTGTATCTCTCTATCTTTCTCTCTCTCTCTCTTTCTCTCACTCTCTCTCTCTCTCTATATATATATTAATTATAAATATACTTTTTACATATGCATATATCACACAAATACAATGCCATCAAATTTGTTCCCACTCTGCATTTGTACGCTAAGAAATGTGTTGCTGTATTTCACAATCTAGCCTGACTATATTTTGATTTTTTTTTTAAATGCATTTCTTTTACCGCTTGAGAATCTCTACACACAGATGACAATAAAGGTGGATGCGCACTCTGCAGTTCTCTGTGCAGTTCAATATTACCAACCTCATAGCAATTGTCCAATCACTGTGCTCCTGTTCACACTGAGGTATTTTTAGCTCTGTGTGTACGTTTTTCCATTGAACAAGGTGTGTTATGCACTTTTACGATCTCATAAGATGTGACATCCCTATCTGTTTTCGGATAGTACTACTGCATACACACTTTTATAATGATCAGACTGATCAGTCAAGATGCTGTAAACAGGCTGAGAATTGCATGTGTACCTATCTTTAGGCATTCAAAGTGAATTGCACTCTTTACATTGTAACTCTCAGTAAATCAGGGTTCATTACTTGAGACACTTTTTTTATTTATATAGCGCAATTTCTCCAACAGCCGCTCCACAGACATCAAAACAATGCACATTATACTTAGGATTTGGGTAGTACAGCAATAGGTAGGTCTCATGGACATAAGAGAAAACCTTGAGATCAAACAAAATGAAGAATTGGTGCAGGCATTTTGGATAACTTCCACCAGTTGTGTATTCCTCACTAACAAGGTGCCAGGTGAGGCAGCCATCTTGGGCGTGCTGCATAGGATTACCCTGGGTAAAATAGGTTCCCCTAGATGAAATGAAACAAAATGGGGTGATTGCAGTGTAGAGTAAAGAAGAGATGATGTGGTTTGTTTAAATAAGGCAAAAGTGGAGACAGTTGTCACCCATGAGATGAAAAAGACCATTGTCATGTCAGGGCACAAGACACAAAAATTCCACCTTTTCTGTCTTTATTTATTTTCTACCCAAATCCACACTATAACTGTCAAGCCATATTTAACCTTTGTAAAACCATAGTAAGTTGGGGTAAGGACGTCAACCACCTAGAAAGTAACATCCTCCCTTATATGTCACTTGCAGCACATTCATCAAAACTCAAAAGTTATTGTCAAATTCAGAAACTTTGACTAAAAGCGTAATCAGTCCAGTGAAACCTAGCTCCCTTTTTCTGTTGTATTCAAGCACCTGCAGTCCACACCACTAACACCCTCTTCCTCAATCAGGATCGGAAGTAGTCCTGGAGGCAATGTCATGGGACATATGTTAATGAGGTTGAAAAATACGTCAGTCCATCGAGTTCAACCTATCTTTAAAGTTATACACCCGGTTGCAAAGCAATTACCGAGGCCATAGCAACTATGCTGGTGTTAGACGTGGTCAAGAATCCGCCATTAGTGCAGTGGGATTTACACAGTTGATGCACTGTGTCCCCGCATTAGATTCCATTTTCACTAGACAAAGCAATTCCCAGACTGTACAAGGACATTTAAAAAAGTATCATTAGTGTTTCTTTCTGTTGTACCCGCTGTTCATTTAACCACCGACATGTGGACAAGTGGAACAGGGCAAACTAAGAACTATATGACTGTGACGGCCCACCACCAACAGCAGCAGCAGCAGCATCTCACAAATACCAACTCATTACTAGGCAAGCTACGCTGGGGGTCCCCAGTTTCAGTAAGAAGAGAAAGATTAGAAACTCTTAGAAAGCGTTAGATTTGGGTGATTCACATGAATTACTCAGGTGGCCACCTACTGTATGCACAATCTAGTGCATCTGCTATAAACCAGCATTGCTGCATCCACCGAAATAGGAGAGGTAAATATACGAACACTACTGTTTATACCATAACCATAATCTTCATAATCATAATCATGATGTCATTCTGATACTAATCCCTAAATACATACAAAGCAAAAGGATTCTTTCCACACGGAAGACCCATTAATTAAACATTCACATCACCATTAGGGTGGCCAATCCAGGGATCAGGATTCGCGGGATCCCGGGATTTGGCCCCAAAATCGCTGGAATTTGAATCCCGGGATTGGAAGTTCCAATCCCGGGATTTCGCGATTAGACGGCACATGCACCGTCTAATGCCGGGCAGCGTCTGAGCTCTTACTCAGATGCTCCCCTGCTTCTTCTGATGCCAGCGCGGCTCTGCGTAGCGCGGCTCTGCGTGGCATGATGTCTGTACGCTGCACAGGCCAGAAAGCTGCACCACCGCTCCCGGACACGGCCGCATTTACTTTAGTCACACCGCTCAGCTTGTTTCCCACTGTTACAGCCTCATAAGTCCTGCCACACCTCCCGGATCCTGGCCGCACCCGAGCAGGTATGTAAATATGCGGGTGGCCGGGGCATTTTTTTAAAATAGGGAAGCCAATCCCGGGATCTTGGGAATCCCGGGATTGCACATTTTTCAATCCTGGGATTGAAAAAATGCCCCAGGATTGGCATCCCTTATCACTATAGAGACTTCATCATTTTTCATTCCATTCTAAAGATACTTTATCTTACCATATTCATCGTACTAACTTCATTATGAATAGTGACCTTACAACTGTTTAGCAAGTGAATACATGCATGTTTTAATTTATTTTTTGTTAAGTGTATATTATATTCTTTATTATACCTGTCTTCATTTTAGCGCAGTCTTGGTTATATATGTTTTCTGTCTTGGTAGTTTATGTGGTATGAGTACCTACATTAGACTGTTGCCTGAATGAAAGACCTAATTGCTTTTCATCATTCATTTTGTTTGTTGTTTAAATTAAGGTTTCTTTCATTTTAAATACACACTGCCCATTCTGACCTCCTAGCACTTTTTCCTTAGATTTGGGTGAGCTATTTTGTTTCTGTGCAGGGTAAATACTGGCTGCTTTATTGTTACACTGCAATTAAAATTTCAGTTTGAACACACATCACTAAAAAAATGTATTTATTTCATAATTAGCAATATTTTTTTAAATCAATTTTAAACTGGACTTAAATCTGAATCTGAAAAAAAACACTTGACAGTGGTTTTACCAAAACCAAAAACATGATGATGAATAAGAACAAAATATGGGGTCAGAGCGCATCTAAGCAAACCCTTCGTTTTCAGTGCATCTGAAAGCACCATAGTGCAATTCAACGCAGACATCTTCACAAAGATTTGTGTATATAAGATCTGATAGTGGTTGCTTTCAATCAAGCGTCGTTCATAAAATTATTTGAAATTCTTTGTTAATTAATGTCTATTTCCTTCATAATATTAATTTGGTAAGGATTATACCAGACGCTAAAGGGGGAAATTTACTAAAATTGGAGTTCTATTTCACCTGGGATGATGCTCTGGGCAACCAATGAGAATCTACTTCTCATTTATTTAGCACCTTCTTGACGATATTAGATAGTATCTGATTGGTTTCCCATAGCAACATCCCATCTCAAATAGAACTCCCATCTTAGTGAATTCCCCCCTAATATGTGTTATTTTCTTCTTTTATTAGTCATTTATATTTAAGGTGTCAATTTTGTTCAATTTAAAATACAAACACATTTGTTAACAATTCCTAGAATATTAAAAGTATATCTGCAGGATATATTTTAAACTCTCCCAGAATAAATATAGCGTTTTAATTGCACGTCAGCTACAGATGGCTACTTTCGAGAACAATTTTATTGTCACCATTTTGCCCTAGTCCACAGTTACCAATTAAATTCTCATACACGTCAACATCCTTCCATTCCGCAGCTCTCCCTGCAGAACTGACAAACTTCTCAGGCAGTACATTTTAATGAATTCACTAGTGACAATAACAAAGTATTAATGCGCATTTGTGACAAAGGTTATAGAAGTGTATTTTACAAAGTGTGTATAATAACTTGTAACTCTTTAGCAATGACCTTACTTTGTTAAGTAAATCGAAACATTTCAATTAAAATGAAGCTAAAAAATGTTTAAAATCCAAGATAAATACAGATTGGTCCAGAACATTCTAAAACATTAACAAACATGAGAATTGTTCTGTACTAAAAAACTGAATGTGTTTGCTTCTTACATAATAATAATAATAATAATAATAATAATAATAATTTTTATTATTACTACTACTACTACTACTACTACTACTAATAATAATAATAATAATAAGACGACAGGTTGAGAATCCCTTATCCAAAATGTTCGGGATCAGAAGAATTTTGGACAACAGATTATTCCGTATTTCAGAATATTTTTATATTTCAATTATGTATCTTGAGGTATCTTGCATTTATATTCTACAAACACACCAAACACATGAAATACACACAAATATATTTTATTTGTGCATAAAACAAGGTTTCAATACATGAAACAAAGTATCAAAGATACTGAATGTGAATGCCAAGCAATCATTTTCTTGCACATATTTAGTGCCAGTTCCATATCCTGTCCCCAGTAATGCTGTTACAGATGTCCCCAGTTGTGCTTTTAGCAAAAGAAAAAAAAAGTTTTTTCACTTTCTGGAATGTATGGTTTTCGGAATAATTTGATAATGGATATTTGTATAAGGGATACTCAACCTGTAATAATATAACACTTTCCTCCCAATCTGAATCAAAGTTTGCCTATGCTTTTACAGCACATAACACAAAACGGTACTCGTGTAGTTTCACAGCGGCAGTTACGTAGTTAGCGTAGTGTCCCTGTCAGAATCAGCGTAGTGTTCCTGTAGTCAGCGTAGGCAGCGTAGTCAGCGTCCCTGTCAGTATCATCGTGGTGTTCCCGCCCGTTCGCGGCTAGCCGGAGCTTACGTAGTTAGCGTAGTCAGTCAGGCGTCCCTGTCAGTATCAGCGTTGTGTTCCCGCCCATTCGCGGGAAGCCGGAGCTTACATAGTTAGCGTAGTCAATCAGCGCTTATTACATTGTACATTTTAATCTGCCTGACATGACAGGTGTGAATGTGTTCCTGAAACACCCCACTATCCATGCCAGCCAGAAGCCTGGCGAGGGTAGCGAACCCCGCGAGGGGGCGCGCTACACATCCTCCTGACCTGTTCATACCCCCACTATCCATGTCGGCGTGGAGTTGATCTTATAAAGTGTGGCGAGTGCAGCGAGCCACCGAGCCCGAAGCGTGGCGAGCACAGCAAGCCCAGCGAGGGGACGCGGATTATTTGACGTGTACAGGTCGGGAGGACGCGTACCGCATCCCCTCGCTACACTTCAGGCTGCCGTTGATAGTAAGGGTTTGAAACAGAGGCATTTGCCAGTATGTAACATGGAGCACTGGCAAATGCGTCCTTTATTGTGCATGAGACGCACTTGCGCACCGCACCCCCCCCCCCTTTGTGCATGAGACGCATACGCTACCGAACCCCTAACCCTGTCCGTCACCCTGAAGCGGACACACGCAGGGTTGCCGTACCCTGCCACAATAATTACTGAGACGCACAAGCGTCTGAGACTGCCACCCAGCCTTGCCGCCCCTACTTGTGAGACACTGTGGCCAGTGAGCAAGGCAGTGGGACTGTCTTGCTGAAAGTGGGAAAGTTGGGAGTGATGAGTTTGTAATGCAAATATCCTAGCACAATTAGGCAACAACAAGCTATGAAACCCTTCCTCGTGTGTAGCATTGTATATATGATTTCAGATAAAGTCAAACACCCATAAGTGTTAATTACATATTACATTTGCCAAATAACTGTGTACAAAACAAAGTCATAGCAAAATTAAGGTAAGCAACTTTGTCAAGAAGATTCCACAAATTAATTTTTTACACGTTTGGTCAATTTGCTAATCATGATGACAGTATCAGCTCATTAACTTCACAGAACAGAGCCGTCCTGAAAAGCCCTGGAAATCTCAATCACATGTTTCTTTTGAAGTTACATTTTCTTGTTAATGAAATGTTAGTGAGCCTGCACTGTGCATACAGATGAGCGACCTTCCCCTGGTTTGTTTCATTGAAGTATCTGTAACATCGGAGCAATCGCGGTAACAGGCATATCACCTGGAGTCATTGGGATATCTTCATTATTATTCCTCTCTTGCACACTGAAAGGTTTGGCTCCTGAAACATGTTTCCTTTGTTATACTGACATCTTTAAACAGAATATATTGTAGATGGGTATTCCTACTGAAAGCTGCCAAATGCCATCTTCTAAAAATAGATACACAGAACATACTTGCCTCCTCTTGTGAAGTTAGGGGAATTCTCCCAGCTCTTGGAAAGGTGTACAATCCTCCCACTGCCTGCACCTCTCCAGTGATGTGTTTAAGTTGTGACATGTCATAAAGCGATTCTCTACGACTTGTCATCACGGCTCTACCACCCGCAATGCTAGGAATTGCAACAAAGCATTGTGGGGATATGGCCATGATATCTTAATCTTCAGCTCCACTATACCTACAATACCCTGGCAAACAAGGTGATATTGAGCGCTGATTAAATTATTCTGCACTGCAGCTGCACCAAAGAAGGGGGTTACCTAAACCCCTTATAATTGGACCAAGCAGACAAAAAAGAATATGGAGCAGCGCTGTGCTGAACAATTGGAAAATATTTTTATTTAAAATATAAAATATAACAATATTGTGGCCAACAATAGACAAAAAAGACTCACAACATATAGTTTGTTAGTCCATTCCCATCCCTCAGAACTGATTAGTACTTGTTAACATGCATATTTAGAACTTCTGTGGCTTTTTTAGCAGATATATTCAAGTAATCAGTCCTCTCACTTGCTGTGCACATACAAGATTTTAGAATAATACTTATGGTTCTTTAAAGCTCAGGAGCAGTGATGGGGTGTATGGGGCTGTAGATACCGCGATTCTTCTCCGACCGGTGGTTATATCCAATTACACGGTCATATCCGAGATTTGATCGTTGGTGGTGTCTAGTGGTAGCCAAAAAAAGTCCCCTCTGTTCCTCAACGCGTTTCTCCGCCTCAAGATACTTTTCAGCGGCTTCCTCAGGAGTGTTTTTTTTTGCTACCACTAGACACCTACAATACCCACCTGGACCTTCCTCCCATGGACATTCTGGGCACTTGGCTATGAAGTTCCATTAATAACAAGATCCGTTAATAACTTTATTCTGCATATCTATCTTGATGACATCCACAAGATTCTTCTCAGGCTGTAGCATGTAAACTGAAATCTCTAGTTTTTGGCATGAGAGGTAGCCCCCTTTTCACATTTTTTTTTAAGATATCTGTTAAACTTAGTTGAGCTGCTAAAATAGACGTTTTCCTCAGCCAGAAAAGACGTACCTCAATTAAACACTACATAATTAAAACAACCTTAAAAAACTAGAGATGTGCGGGCTCGGATTTCCCAGATCTGAGCCCGCACCAACGTCATCAGCATGGTGAGGGTGCTGTATCAGTCATGGGGTGCTATTAAGTGTTCCATAACAGTCCAGTGTTTGTGCCACCCACTTGTGTCGCTTATCATAGTCATCCAGCTACCTTGGTGCAACCTTTTGGCCTAAAAACAATATTGTGAGGTGTGAGGTGTTCAGAATAGACTGGAAATGAGTGTAAATTAATGTTATTGAGGTTAATAATAGCGTAGGAGGACCCCCCCCCAAAAAAAACAAAAATGTCATGCTTTTTTTTGGCAGAACCCAAAATCTGAAGGTAATCAGAACCCAAAACACAAAAGTGGCCAGTGCACATCCTTCAAAAAAAAAAAAAAAAAAAAAAAAAAAGACTTTCAATACAAACCTTGTGGCCCACACACACTGGGTGATTTTGAGCTGTAAGCAGCTCACTTTAACTGTGTGAGCTGCTTTCAGCTCAAAAGCTGCCCAGTGTGTATAGCCCGGCAATGAGTGGTGAGCGCTGATGGGTGCTCTCACATCTTCGCTGGCCACCGCCACTCCTCTGCTGGTATTACCAGCAGAGGAGTGGCTGGGTGGACGGCTCTCTATAGCGTCCTGCTATGGATAGCCGTCCACCCTAGGGAAAATTGCTTGGATGGGCAAAAATCGCTCAGTGTGTATGCACTGAGTGATTATCAGCCCAGTGATTTTCCCCGTCATCTCTGTGCATACACGCTGGGCAAAAACGCCTTGTGTATATGGACCTTTACCCAGGTCATTCTCTACCACTAGGGCTGCAGAATCTGATGGGTGCTCCTGACTAAAACACCACCTCCACAGTTTCACCTGAGGTCCTGGAAGAGATGGTATTGGTGTGTGTATATTGGTGGGCGCAGTAAACCTTGCACCGGCCCTGCCCTCACCCCACATCTAGAAGATGGGAAAGCGCCCACACATAAAATCTGTGCAGTTGGGAATATAGCCACCTCTGCTAATGATGGAACAGAACTTCTGTAAGATGTCGGTAAGAAAATACATACAGCCGTATCTCCTCTAATCACTAGAAGTGACAAACATGCTCTGAGTTCACCTCCAAACTAGTCATTTTCAACTTCTGAGAAATATTTATTACAGTGCCAATGGGCATAATAGGTCCTGAAATGTGTTGTGCCAGGCGTTGGCGAGATTAGTCTCATGTACTGTATATGGTAAGTGGATTTCCCCTTTAAACTGCAGTTGTGTAAAACACAGGGCTGCTACATTTCCAGCCTAAAGTTATGTGATTTATTCTGCCCAGTAATCTATTTTATTAAATATAGTCCAAAAAATAGGCACTTGGTATGCTACGGTATGTAAACGCAGACATTATAAAGCATTTGAAAGCCGTTTTGTTTATTAAAATTGGAACTTACATCTCATTATCAATTGGGTGTCTGCTCGGCACGAATGTTCATTAAGTAATAGTGATGAGATGTCCCATTATTATTCTACAGGACATTTACATAATGAAAATTGCACTTTCCATCACAGGCAGTGCACTTACCCACTCTTATCTGCCATGGACATGGGGGACAGGAGTGCTAAAAAATATTCTAATCTCCATTTACAGTACTGTACATTATGGACAAATAATAAAGTACATCTAAGGAAAATATTCCAAAGAAATAAATTCATTTGTTACATTAAGAAAACACTCTGAAACAACATTAGCTATACATTTCCAACATGTTTCCTTGGCACCAAGATGCCTAATGTATGAGGAAATATGCATTTGTTATTAAATGCACTAAAGCCATGAAAATTAACATTTATTATTGAAACATTGGACCCAGTGGCGTAGCTATAGCACCGCAGCCCCCGCGGTCGCGGGGGGGGGGGGGGGCTGTGCATATGGGGGCACCGGGGGGGCTGTGGTTCTATAGTAATCCCCCCGCCCCCCATCCCCCGCAGGCTTACCTGTCCAGTGTCTGTGCGTCCCGGCTCCCCTCCTGGCTTCAATCAATGCTATGGAGACAGACCACGATAAAATGGCCGCCCCATAAAGCAGACTGTTCTCTGAAACTGTCTGCGGTATGGGGGCGGACATTTTATCGTGGTCCGTCTGCATAGAATTAATTGAAGACAGGAGGGGAGCCGGGACGCGCGGCGGACAGGTAAGCCTGCGGCAATGGGGGGAGGGGTCATGGGGGGCACGGGCAGCCAGGGGGGGAGAGGGGGGCGCCCCCCATTAACGGCGGGGGGGCGCCCCAAACAAAGCTACGCCACTGATTGGACCTAGCAAACCGGTAAACGCCGCCCGACCGAATGCCCCTGCCGCATGGATCCCCTTGGTGACACACCCCCTCGCATGGAGCCACAATGAGGAGAAATCATGGTCGCTCACCATCTAATGATTTTTCCAGCCTTCGGTCTGAAAAGTAAGTCTATACTTACAGATGGAGCACCTATCAGCCAACCCAGGAGATTGCCAGATTCTCTGAGCTGGCAATCGCTGGCGGAGAGGCGCTGCATCTGACGTGGACGCGTCTCACACACATGCGCATCCTTTTCACTCAGCGACGGATGGCGGAAACCCTGCCCATCATTTCAGGGAGAGGGGCAGGGTTAGGGGGGGTGGGGGCAATGGTGGGGGGCTCCGTCAGAATTCGGAATTCAGCAAGGGCCGCAGATCCCTGAAAATCTCTAGATTTCAAGAGATATGCACATGTGTCATGGCAGTTTATATAGCAGCAGGGGGTTGCCACAGGGCACAGACCAGCCACGGAATATGCTGCACTATATAAGAAACTGTTAATAAATTAAATACATTTGTGGGAGTGGTCTGGACCACTTGCAAGGAGAGCCACGGCTGCGGCGTGAAGCCACACGCATCCGCTGCGACCCGTTACATGGCTATCCTGCATCCGGCTTAACAGCTAGGCTGCGCAGCCAAGGGGCAGCCGGTGATGTGTGAGAGCTTCGCTGTGCACTTTAGCAATTACCTTCATAATTTTGTGCAGGGAAGCCTAGCCCTATGCTGAGCCGCTCCCCCGCAGCCTGACGGCACAAGTTGTATTTTGTAAATACCCCAAAAACTGCAACCCATGCTGAATTAGACCCATATTATGACAAATTGCAAAGTTTAAAAAGTAGAGGAATATCACATGACTTTCTGGGTTGGACACAGAAGGCTGTAGGGAGTGGAGGGAGGGGTGTGTGAATAATGCTGTCTCCCAGGATGCATAAGCGGTGTTATCACCCAGGGTGCAGGGTTCTGGGGGTGGCACTGCCATAAAGCTCCTGCATTTGCTAACAGGGAGATTGTGGCTATTAGTACAGCTTCAATCCAATCTGGGTGTCCAAAGGACAGTCCATTCACGCACCTGCAGTATGTAGAGCCACCCTAGTGTCCAGGCAGCTCTCCACTGCTGGTGACCCGGTCCTTTCATGTGATGTCATGTGCATTGGAACGGGGCTGGCACAGGACGGCAGTGACCCCTGCTCCAGTCCTGATGCCATAGTTTACCAAATGGAGATAAGTATACAAAAAGCCTAAAGACTACAGTGGCTATTGACATGTAAAGATGGCAAAGGGATGGGTCGCAGTCTCGCTTCACTCATCATGCCCTGCGTCACCACTCACTACGCTCCGCTTCACCACTCACCATGCTCCACTTCACCATGCTCCGCTTCACCACTTACCACGCTCCGCTTCACCACTCACCACGCTCCTCTTCACCACGCTCCGCTTCACCACTCACCACGCTCTGCTTCACCACTCACCATGCTCCGCTTCACCACTCACCACGCTCCTCTTCACCACGCTCCGCTTCACCACTCACCACGCTCCGCTTCACCACTCACCATGCTCCGCTTCACCACTCACCATGCTCCGCTTCACCACTCACCACGCTCCGCTTCACCACGCTCCGATTCACCACTCACCACGCTCCTCTTCACCACGCTCCGCTTCACCACTCATCACGCCCTGCTTCACCACTCACCACGCTCCGCTTCACCACTCACCAAGCTCCGCTTCACCACTCACCATGCTCCGCTTCACCACTCACCACGCTCCGCTTCACCACTCACCCCGCTCTGCTTCACTGTTAATAAAGGCAACAGATGGTGGTACAGATAGTGAAAGTGCGGACCAACCGACCTTGGTATTGTGTGACACTTGGTTGGGCGTGAAAAGTAATTTTTCCCGCTAGTATCAGCAACTACCCTCACATCATAGCTTTCTTTTCTTTTCTTTTTTATCATTTTGCTTCTCTTACCCTTTTTTATTCTTCCCTTTCATGTAAATCTTCTAGCTTGTCATTAAGGGGGTTATTCTAGTCCATTCTTTCTGACAAAATCCTTCTTAGATGGACAAAACCATGTGCACTGCGGGTGGAGCAGATGTAACTTGTGCAGAGAGAATTAGATTTGGGTGGGGTTTTTCTTCAAAGTGAGATCTATATTGAAGTGTAAAATCATGCAGTCAGTATTTTCCCTGCACAGAAACAAAATAACTCACCCAAATCTAATTCTCTCTGCACATGTTACATCTGCCCCACCTGCAGTGCACATGGTTTTGTCCATCTAAGAAGGATTTTGTCAGAAAGAATGAACTAGAATAAACCCTAAGGGCGAAATGTAATAGGGTGCGATTTTTAGACTAAAAAAAAATCGCACCAAATCGCACCTTTAAAAATCGCGTTTTTTGCCGCGAATTCGCATATGTAATGAGATGCGAATTAGCGGCAAAAAATGCGATTTGCCGCGATTTGCCGCGATTTTTAGTCATGAAAATGTGCGCATTTTCAGTCATGAAAATGTGCGCATTTTCATAAATGCGATTTTGTTCCAAAAAAAAAAAGTTAAAAAAAAAACGGCGTGGGGTCCCCCCTCCTAAGCATAACCAGCCCCGGGCTCATTGAGCCGGACCTGGTTCCAAAAATACGGGGGGACAAAAAGCATAGGGGTCCCCCGTATTTCTGAAACCAGCCCCGGACTCTTGGACCGGTCCTGGTTCCAAAAACATGGGGGACAAAAAATCTGGGGGTCCCCCGTATTTTGAAACCAGCACCGGGCTCCAACAGCCCGCGGTGTCATGCCACAGCCGGGGGACACTTTTTATACAAGGTCCCCCGGCCAAAACATGAGCACCGTGGCTGGTCAGCCTTGGACGGGGTACCTGGAGGAGTGGGGACCCCCCCAATAAAGGGGTCCCCCCCCCCCCCAGGCTTCACCCGTCCAGGGCTGAAGCCCGGGGCTGTCACCGGCGTCCGTGGCCAGTGGACGCCGGCCTGATAGGGTTAAATTCATCATACATATCATTACATTGCTTTTTACCGGCGAACTACAAGTGCCAGCAGACCTCCCCCGCATGCTGGGACTTGGAGAACCACAAGTCCCAGCATGCGGGGCATTAATGGGCCCGCTGGGACTTGTAGTCCACCTGTAAAAAGAATGTTTATAAAAAACACACACACAGAGAAGTACAAGTTTATTACACACACACACCTCAATTTTACACCAGCGTTACTTACCATTCCTGGATCCAGCGCTGGTCTGGCTGCTTTACAGCCGGCTCCCCCCGAACTGACAGGCAGCGGGGAGAAGCGGCTGTCTCCGTCGCTTCTAACAGCCTCTGTAGCGCTGTCCGAGTGCTACAGAGGCTGAGAGCGTGATTGGCTGAGCTACAGTATGCGTCTCCATGGAGACGCATAGCTCAGCCAATCAGGACTGAGCTATGCGTCTCCATGGAGACGCATACTGTAGCTCAGCCAATCACGCTCTCAGCCTCTGTAGCACTCGGACAGCGCTACAGAGGCTGTTAGAAGCGACGGAGACAGCCGCTTCTCCCCGCTGCCTGTCAGTTCGGGGGGAGCCGGCTGTAAAGCAGCCAGACCAGCGCTGGATCCAGGAATGGTAAGTAACGCTGGTGTAAAATTGAGGTGTGTGTGTGTAATAAACTTGTACTTCTCTGTGTGTGTGTTTTTTATAAACATTCTTTTTACAGGTGGACTACAAGTCCCAGCGGGCCCATTAATGCCCCGCATGCTGGGACTTGTGGTTCTCCAAGTCCCAGCATGCGGGGGAGGTCTGCTGGCACTTGTAGTTCGCCGGTAAAAAGCAATGTAATGATATGTATGATGAATTTAACCCTATCAGGCCGGCGTCCACTGGCCACGGACGCCGGTGACAGCCCCGGGCTTCAGCCCTGGACGGGTGAAGCCTGGGGGGGGGGGACCCCTTTATTGGGGGGGTCCCCACTCCTCCAGGTACCCCGTCCAAGGCTGACCAGCCACGGTGCTCATGTTTTGGCCGGGGGACCTTGTATAAAAAGTGTCCCCCGGCTGTGGCATGACACCGCGGGCTGTTGGAGCCCGGTGCTGGTTTCAAAATACGGGGGACCCCCAGATTTTTTGTCCCCCGTATTTTTGGAACCAGGACCGGTCCAAGAGTCCGGGGCTGGTTTCAGAAATACGGGGGACCCCTATGCTTTTTGTCCCCCCGTATTTTTGGAACCAGGTCCGGCTCAATGAGCCCGGGGCTGGTTATGCTTAGGAGGGGGGACCCCACGCCGTTTTTTTTTTATAAAAACACTTTTACACATTTTTATTAACAGAACCATGCACAGATCTCAATGATCTGTGCATAGTTCTGTCAAAATCGCCTGTCAGAACCTGGTCTATTTTTTTTGCGAATTTTGGTAACATTGACCAAAAATCGCACCCTATTACATTTGCGAGTTGTATACTTTATAATGGGAAAACATCTGGATGCGAATTGAAATGTGACTAAAAATCGCACTTAGAAAAGTGCGATTTCGCGGTAAAAAGTGCGATTTTTTACCGCGATTTTCAACCTATTAAATGTGCGATTTTCGGAAAATGTGCGATTTCGGCCGTTTTTGACCAAAAATCGCACATGTCTAACAAATCACACCCTATTACATTTCGCCCCAAGTCTCACCTAAAATTTCTGCACCTTCCATCTTGGCTGAAGTAGCCACGATTTCAAACAACTAGGAATCCCGCAGCAGACAGCCACGTCTGATACTGCCAGAGAAGCGAACTGGAAATGAGCAGCCACTTCAGTGACACACGAGGGAAGCAAACAGAACAGTCACACCTCATGCGTCGCTCTCATTACAATTGGCTGTGATCCCTGTGTTTGTGCGATACTCTTGCTCACAGCTGACAGGATGCTTGAAAAGGGAGTTTTATCATTGCACTTATGACTTCACATCAGAAAATATCAGGCAACTGCTTGTAGTATACATACAGTACAATTCAGGCTGTTCTAGGGATAAAGGGGGATGATCCTCGGTGATATGTAATGTCAGTATTCAGAATGTGGACATGGACGTTATCTCCACACATGGCATGCACAATGTTAACATGGCTATAATGTTGACAGCCTGTACGTTGATAAAGCATTTTGCCAGTGTTAGAGCTTTATCCTTAACCCTACCCGCAGCCTATCAGTAACCCTAACTGTGACATATACAGTCAACATTGTGACTGTTGACATTTACAGTATCATCGTAATAACCGCTTTCATATTATGTCTATTTCCTGTCAACAAGTTCACTGATTTTGATATTCTGAATGTCAACCATAGTTACCTACCCTCCTGCATTCTGCAGGAGACTCCCTGAAATAGCAGCAATCTCCCTATCTCCCTCATTAGTCTAGCAATCTCCCTCATGTCACCTAGCCCACATTACACTGTTAAATTTTTTGGGAAAAAAGGAATGAGAGATAGATAAATTTACATTGAATCATCAGCGCCATTTCAAAGCACTATACCAAGTATAGTATCTCTTACTAACTGCTTTGGGGCTCATCTACATTTGGATATAAGTCATTCCTTTCAGATGTAACAGTACACCCCCACGCTTCTAGGTGCCACGTTCACAATCTCTTTTCACAATCTCTCCATATATGGAACTAGCCACGCCCTTTGGGTGGAGCATGACACGCCCCCTTAATGGGGCATTGTGCAAAATTCTACTACCAACTATAATCTCCCTGAACTAGTTTTCAAAAGTAGGCAAATATGATGCCAACATTCACAACATATCGACATTCTAGTGTCACACCCACAGTGAATAGTCAGGGCTTCACCTACACTGTGCGACGATGGCCAGTGAGTCAGTGTCAGACTAACTAGATTCAGTCATCTGCAGCATCAGCTTTCACTGGTGAATCCCATTTCACACACCAGCACTGTTGCTTGCTGCAATGCATGCTGAGTGGTACCAGACTTCAGTCTTCCTATTGCAGCCTTCCTACTGCAGATATTAGCAGAGCGCTCCTGAGATAGAGCCAGTTAACCATGCAGTAGCAGTGGGTGTGCCGCAGCGCTAAGTTGGAAGAGCAGGGGATACCACTTCTGTACATGCATTTGCCCCTTCAGAGCTTAGAGCCCAGGGGCAGGCGTCTCCATTGTCTCCGGTACTCTATACTCTAATTCACCACTTTCCTGTCAAAGTTAAGTAATCCAGAAAAGTAATCAAAATTATATATATATATATATATATATATATTCATTGTTGAAAAGGGATTTCCGAAAAGAAAAAACCTGTTAAAGGAACATCATTGCTTCCAATCTTCTGACATGCCTCGCAGAAGGGGTCAAAATAAAATTTATGTTATTCACTAATTTTCCTCATAAACGTCTCTACTCTTGCTTTTAAACATCTGTGATACCTGTGATTGTCCTTACCTGCCTTCCACCTGTTGCTGCAGGTCTTGCACTTTCTTGCATATATCTGCAGCAGTTGTGCATGTCTTGGCGACCTTCATGAACAAGGCCGCAACTTTATCACTCCGCAAGAATCCAGCCGCCCTCCTCTTCAGGAGGTGCAGGAGACATGCTTCCACCACACCTGAGAAAGAGAGGAAATGTCATTTGCATGGGTACATACTGAGAAGCATACATACAACCAAAGTAAATATTACATTAAACCCTCCCTGCTGAGGCGCCGTTGTGGCTCTCTGTAATGGATAGATGCAATGGGTCTCAAAGTGTCACTGCGTCATACCTGCTGCATATTTCTTTGGGATTCAGCCTTAAAACTCACTGAGAACTAGTGACATTACGACAACAAAAATTGAGTAATGTTATGGAAGCACTTAGCTCATAGCAACCAAACACAATCTACCTACAATGTACTAAATCCTCATTGAACACTAACTGAATACTGATGGTTAAATCAAAATAACTGCAGTACTAATTAAGTCATTGTGCTCAAGTATGGATATCCTTAAAACCTTAAAGATCATGTTTGGAGCCCTTAATCTAGTACATTCTGAAACATTATACCTATCATACTTACCTACTCTCCCGCAAGTCGCAGTAGACAGTAGTGCAACTCACAAGATTTACCTTGACAGGGATGGAGCCTTATTATGTGATCCTGGTTTCTCCAGGAGAGAAGTATGAAAAAATCGGCAAGTACTGTATGCGCTACTTGTCCTCTTTAGGAGGTTTGATACATCTCCTGCTGTATATTAGTTACATGAATTGACAGGCTACTAGATTTTCCATACATCCCAACATGACGCCCTCCAGGAGAGACAAATGCTCTATTCCTGGACTTCCTTCTTAATGTATGATTGCCATCACCTGTGGTGAAGCACCTTTCTTATCCATTAACCTGTTGAAAACAGGTGATGGCAATCATACATTAAGAGGGAAGTCCAGTAATAAAGCATTTGTCCATCCCAGAATGGGTCATGTTGGGCGGTATGTTAGGCATTTGTCACTCCCAGAATGGGTATGTTGGGTCATAGTGTTCCAGTGTAGAGAATTGCTTCTCACATACATTACTCAAGGCACACTAACTGTTCAGGTATTAAGGATATCCATGCTTGAATATAGATAGTGAAATCTACACAACTGACTTAAGTGCTGATTATGTCACATGTACTCAAAGTCTCAAACATAGAATAATGTGGACTGAGCCTTGAGATTAAGAAAAGTTTGAGATTAAGAAAAGAAAATGTATTCACTTTAGAGCAGTGGTTCCCAAATATGGTCCCTAATATTCCAGGTTTTAAGGATATCCATGCTTGTACACAGATAGTATCATCAAACTTACTGAGGTAGTAATTAAGTCACCTGAGCTTTAGCATGGATATCTTTAAAACTTGGATTGTTGTGGTGCCATGATGACTGACATGGGGAAACACTGCATTTAGGATATTGTTATAAGACTGCAGATAGACAGCTAACAAAATATTCCAGACCATTTGAGGGTTGAAGGGCATCAGTACTGCAATAAGTCAGCAAGGAACAATTTGTTTTTTGCAATCATTATCCAAGTTCTCTTTTCGGGTTGGATTCTGAGATGTGTACAAGGCCGATGGTCAAAGAGTTGAAATATTATTTTGCTACTGGACAACCCCCAAATCCCAAAACGCTCTTACCCCACATGTGTTAGATTGTGTTTATGCAGCGTTGCAGCTGAGAATGAGAGGCACAGTCACAGAAGTGTGCTTAAAATGTATTAGGCATTCCTAGGACTTGGCTATTGGATGTAGTCAGTTGTCCTGTCTTTTGCCGTGTCATAGGAGTTTTATAGGTGTGTTGTGTAACTGACTGCAAACTAAAGTTGCTTAAGTAAATGCTTACATACTGTAGGAGGTTATACATTGATGGAGAAATTACACCTACAGTAGTATTGGAAAGTTGGTGGTAAATCTGCTAGTAATGGCCAACTATCCCCCCCCCCCCTCTCCCCTCTATCTCTCTCATCTGCTTTTTCTGCAATAGGCTCTAACACTGTGCTATTCTCCCAGTGATTTTTGTAGGGCACTGGTGCAGATACCTGGAAACATGGCACTTGCACCATATTCGCAGTCATGGGCATATAGGCAATAGATGTCACAGAGACGGTTCCTGGTGGTCCGACGCACTTGTGGTCGGGAGAAAGTAGAGGGTGACAAACTGGTGATGCAGTTGTGTTAGGAAGTAGAGGGTGGCATGCTGGTTATGGTGTGTGGTTTGGGGTTGTTAGGGGGTAGAAGGTAGCAGGTTGGTAATGTGGGCGTGTAATAGAACCACTTTTTGAAAATGTTTCCAGGGCCACTTTCCGAATCCACCCGTGACACCGGGGAAGAGCAGTTTAATTAGCATAAATTTGCAGACACAACTGCAGGAAAAGACACAATGACGGATGCTGCAGTTTCCAGCTCAAAATTAAGCAAGGGAGCCTGCCCCTTCAACAGACTCCCACACCACAATACAAAAGTACATAGTCAAATCTAAAAAAAATATTTTTTTTACAAATAAGTAAAATACAGTTTCTAGAGAATGCTATTACAGACAAGGCCATCAGTTTCTATGTCTCAGATCATTGTGTGTAACTTCATATTCTAATCCCTTCAATGTACTGTACTTCATACTTGCCAACTTAAAAATGTTCCTCTCCGGGAGAAGCCTAGAGAGGAGACCAGACAGCAGCATGTCAGGGGGGGAGCGGGATGAGGTGGATGTCACCAAGCCCCGCCCCCATAGCAGGCAGATAGCTGGTCCGTGGATTGGGGGAGGGGCAAAAATGCCACGATTAGCTACATTTTAGCTCCGCCCCTCGCCGCGGACCCACGGAAATCAATCAGGGAAGGGGTTGCGGGGGACAGTATAGCCGATGCAGGAGACTTGCCCACCTTCCCTAGGGCTGGGAGGGGGACACGAATTTCGGGAGTATCCCAGCCATTGCGGGAGGGTAGGCAAGCCTGATGTACATTTTGTGTAATACGTCAGCAGTTATTAGAATAATAAATAGATTCTTAGTCAGTGGGTTTTGACTCAGCAGGGTTAGATGTATTGCTGTCGTATATCACATACTGGCATACTAGTGGTATTTATTTGTTTGTCTGTATTGATTGTAACTCACTTTGAATTTGATTTAATGCTCGGCAGAATTGTTATTGCATTAATCTTTCAGCACTGGGCATAAACTGCATTACTGTATATCTGTTCTAATGCCAAATGCATTCTCATTAAATTGTGCTACACTTAATACAAGCCAGAACTTTGCCTTCTTGCTTGTGGCTATTTCAGCTGTTCTGTACATATGTTGTCTGAACACAATGAAAATGGAATAAAACAAAAATTAGATGTGAGTATAAGTTTTTTATACCAAGAGCATTGCTGAAACACTCTGCAGCATACCATCAGATAGAAAACAGCCATGTTTATTTCCATAACTAGTAATAGTGGGGCTATAAATGCAGACATTCCCTCGGCACAGTGGCAGGTTGGGGAATGTGATGTTGAATAGGGGTTGGAAAAGGGGCTTGCCACGGGACCACAATGGTGAAATTCAACATCATCAGACCCCAGACCATTTGCAAGATTGCCTGTCATTCTTATGTGGACTGCATGCTGTATATGTATATATACATACATACAGCATGCAGTCCACTCCCCCGCTCCCTCCCCTGCCCGGCTGAGCTGCGGCTGCCCTGTCTGCTGCTATTTTCAATAAAGTCTCCCGCTGGACCGCTAGCCAATAGGCTAGCTGGATCGCTAGCCAATAAGCGCTTGCGGTCCAGCAGCCAATCAGAAGCTGCATTGATGGCTGCTGGACCGCAAGCACCTATTGGCTAGCGGTCCAGCAGGAGACTTAATTGAAAATAGTGGCGGACAGGTCAGCCCAGCCGGGCAGAGCAGGGAGCGGGTGGGGAGTGGGCGGGGGGGGGGGTGCGAGCTTCAGTCCCCCTTGGCATAAAGCTTTTTAGTCCCCCTTGGCAATGAGCTATTTAGTCCCCCTTGGCAACGAGCTATTTCAGTCCCCCTTGGCAACAAGCTATTTCAGTCCCCCTTGGCAACGAGCAGTTTTAGTCCCCCTTGGCAACAAGCTATTTCAGTCTTTGGCAACAAGCAATTTTAGTCCCCCTTGGCAACCAGCAATTTTAGTCCCCCTTGGCAACGAGCCATTTCAGTCCCCTTGGCATCGGGCATGAAGCCCATGGCATCGAGCATGAAGTTTCTAGCAATGAGCATGTAGGTAAGTGGCACTTGTGTCAGATGTGTAATGGGCATTACGGTTTGTTATATAGTATGTCATGGGCATTACGGTTTGTTATATAGTATGTAATGGGCATCATGTGTGGCCTTATGTGTAATTGCCATTATGACATGTGGCTTTATGTGTAATAGGTATTCCAAAGTTCGCTAAAATGTGCAATGGGCATTAAGGTGTGGTATAATGTTAGGCTGTGCCCCCTTTTTGCCATGCAAGAATCGGGGAGGAGCGAAACATGCCCTTGCTCCAGGGGCACCATGGCACCTAGCTACACCACTGTGTATATATATATATATATATATATATATATATATATACACATACTGTATGTATATACCAGATTTTTTTAGGAGAATAAAACTGTTCATGACCCCTTTTCTTAAATGTTTTCCTATGCACAAAAGAACAAACACCATTGATTCATTAATTAAAGAATCCTTCAGGCTAAACATATCAGCTCATTTATTAAGAACATCCTCAATGAAGAAATAATGTATCAAATTTATGTCACTCAATTTCTGTACAGTATCAGTGTAGCATGGTATCCGCTTGTCTGCAAATAAAGTCTATAAGAAGTGACGGCTAGTCTAGTTGTCAGGATAACAGGAGCACAGGGTTAACATTTGTGTCAAGTTTTATTAAGCAAATTCTATACTTAATACATAGATGCTTGTATAAGAATGGTAGCAATGAAAGACATTTGCACGCATCCCTTATCAGTGACCTTCCAATATCGTTATAAGAAGGCTTTAGTATTGTCACGCTTGTTGTGGAGGACTTTGGTCCTTATTCATATCTGATCGCAGTACAAATTTGTTCTCAAAATGGGCAAAACCATGTGCACTGCAGGTGGGGCAGATGTAACATGTGCAGAGAGAGTCAGATTTGAGTGAGGTATTTTGCTTCTGTGCAGGGTAAATACTGGCTGCATTATTTTTACACTGTAATTTAGATTCAATTTCAACACACCCCACCCAAATTTAACTCTCTCTATACATGTTACATCTGCCCCACCTGCAGTGCACATGGTTTTGTCCATTTTGAGAACATATTTGTACTGCGATCAGATCTGAATAAGGGCCTTAATGAGGACATCATTTACATCACTTCTGAACCTGGAAGTACACTGCTGAGAAATGCATTGTAGGCACTATTTATTATGCACAAGGAAGCCTGATAAATTCTTTGGCAAAAAAAAAAAAGGTTTTATTTTATCTTTGCAGTTTGGAAAATGCTATAACTGATAATGACGTTAACGACTTTGTCAAATGCTATCACAAGATGGCAATCGTAGGAATTAGGTTATGAACAAATGCTTTAGCGTAGGCAGAGTCGGATAAAGGTTCCGTAATATACACACAGCATACCTACACACAACATAGCATGCATACATACAGAACATACATACATATATACATGCATACAAATAAAAGAGTATACATACATAATACATACATACATACATAAATACGCACACACCATAGGCAAGCACAGCCCGTTTTATTAGGGGTTGTACCATTGGAGGGGCCTGTTTATTGCAGCCTACTGAGCGTGCCTATCACCGCTTACTGGTTGTGCCTATCACCACTTACTGGTTGTGCCTATCACCGCTTACTGGTTGTGTCTATCACCGCTTACTGGTTGTGTCTATCACCGCTTACTGGTTGTGTCTATCACCGCTTACTGGTTGTGTCTATCACCGCTTACTGGTTGCGTCTATCCCCACCAGGGGTTAAAGTGAGGGGGAATGGGGTGGAACTGAGTTCCACCACCTCTAATGGTGAGGTGGAACATTTTAACCTCCACATTGGCCCTGCACAGTAATTCTTACAGGAAAGCATTCTAGTTTGCAGGGGGATGCCAAAAACCCTACCACTGTCCCTGTCTCTGCCTAATGGGGGGAGGAGATGGGGTCAGTGGCGTAGATAGCGTGAGGCAGCCCCCGCTGCTGCTTGGGGGAGCGGGGGCTGCGTGGGCGCCGGATGCTGGTACCGGCCACTGCCCTCCACCCCTTGCTGTGCCCCGGCCGCTGTCTCCCCGCTGCGTCTGTATTCCGCCGGGAGTCGGGACCGCATATCTACTAATCTGCGTCGTCCCGGCGCCTGGAGTCAAATGTCCATTACAAAATGGCCGCCTCCTTAGAGCAGACCGTTTTTTAAGATGCTAGAGGAGGCAGCGACGGCCTCCTCTAGCATCCTTACAAACGGTCTGCTGTAAGGAGGCGGCCATTTTGTAATGGACATTTGACTCCAGGCGCCGGGATGCAGATTAGTAGATATGCGGTCCCGACTCCCAGCGGAATACAGACGCGGCGGGGGAGGCATGGTAAGAACGGGGGGCAGCGCTAAATTTAGGGAGGGGGCGCCGAAATTATCCGGCGGGGGGGCGCAAATTTTGGCACTACGCCCCTGGATGGTGTGTATTTAGGTGGCATAGAGAAATGAGTTCCCCCACCTCTGCATGACCACTTTATGCCCTGATCCCCACCTACTCAGCATCAAAGCAAACTAAATAGAAGGTGAGTTATTTATTTATATTAAGGGCCGTACACACTACGGCGATCCCTGCGGGGGGACCAGCATTGGCAAGTGCACAAACACTTGCCGCTGCCATGTGCGAGGGGGCGGAGGTGGGGGAAAGACAGTCATACTGCAGCTGTCCTCCCTCGTCTGAAAATGCTGGATGAGGGAGGGGTTCGTTAATGAGGCACGGGAGTGCACCTCGTTAACAATGCACAGTGTACACAATGGATGATATTGGTCACAATATCATTCAGAAAGCCCTTTCTAAACGATATTGTGACCAATATCACCTATTGTGTATGGGCCTTTAGAAAACAGTGTCGTTGTGACCATGCTCCACACTATACAGTGGGGAGATTACCGGCATTATAAAATGGTGAACATGGTGACGATGTTTACCGCAAGTGGTGTCATCATGTCCGCGTCTGCTCAACTCACCCGGCAAGTGAACGACTCAGCAATGGATGGAGGCCAAATGCAGGAGTTTACCCAATTTATACAATGTGCATTTATCATATACACAATTTTGTTTTACTTTTAATATCATATATAACTGCTTCATACTCGCCCCTGTAAATAGCTGCATGAAGCAGACTGCACTTTAGTGGTTTAATATTCAGTAATTTACTATTAGTTATTTGCAAGTGGGATTTCTGACTTCTCTTACAGCCTTCACCAGTTCACATTAACTATAATGAGCATTTTGTTTTATACAGTTCGCCATGCTCCAGTTTACTCCCCTTGTCTCTCAGGCGCTAATTATAGATGTGTATAGATTACAGTTTTTCATGGCAGTCTCGGAGTGCTTACAAGAGGTCAGTCAGAACAGTTCCAATATCCTGTGTACTGTGGAAAGCGAGGACAGTCAATCAAGTCAGGTGTAAATTCTGCAACGATCCAGACAGCAGCTGACTTGATTAGGTCATCTGATTATTAATGAGTTGAAGGCATCCAAAAATAAAGGTTGTTTCATCACAATGCATAACACAGAAATAAAATGAACATTGCGGTTTCTAGATAATTATAAATACAAATACATGGTATTTAACTGAACTGTTACAACCTGTACTGTCCTAATAAAATCATTTTGGTGAGTGTCACTTTTAACATGGAATCTGTGCAATAAATGTAGATCGTGTTTAAAGGTAATATGTTGAGGAGAAAACTGAGAAGACAAATGGCCCGATTAGAATTTGAGACCAATGGGAGGTCTATTGCCGATGGGAGGTGGGAGGATTCATTTTATAATGGGGACCTATAGACATGGGTGGATAGGTTTGTGCCAACACCTCCTACATATTTTTTTACTAGAAAAAATATTAGTTAAAAGCCTGTCAGAATGATTGTTTCAGCAACATACTTTTACTGTAAGCTGTGACAGTTTTTACACTCCTTAGTTACCCGGGCCCTGTGTTTGGGGTCATTGTCATGCTGGAAGAACCAGCCACATTTCATCTTCAATGCTCTTACTGAGGGAAGGAGGTTTTTGTCCAACATCTCCATGATGACGTAATGTGTTACTAATGGTAACTTTTGTGACTGTGGTCCCAGCTCTCTTGAGGTCATTGAGCAGGTCCGCCTGGGTAGGTTTGGGCTGATTCCTCACTGTTCTCAAGATCATTGATACCCCACAAAGTGATATCTTGCATGGAGCCCCAGGTGATTTTGTATTTCTTCCCAACAGTTGATCTCTTCCCACCAAGCTGCTTGCATATTGTCGAGTAGCTCATCCCAGCCTTATGCAACTCTCAATTTTGTCCCTGGTGTCCTTGGACAGCTCTCTGGTTTTGGCCATGGTGGAGAGGTTGCAGTCTGACTGTTTGAAAGTGTGGACAGGTGTCCTTTATACAGATAATCAGTTTGAACAGGTGCCATTAATACAGGTAACGAGTGGCGGATAGAAGAGCTTCTTAAAGAAGAAGTAACAGGTCTGTGAGAGCCTGAAAACTTGCTGGTTGGTTGTTGTCTAAATATTTATTTTACACAAGAATATAAAAAAAAATTGCTTCAAAATCATACAATATGATTTCCTGTTTTTTTCCCCCCACATTCTGTCTCTCACAGTTGAAGTGTATCTATGATGGAAATTACAGACCTCTCATCTTTTTAAGTGGGTCAGCTTGCACAATTGGTGACTGTCCAAATACTTTTTTGCCCCATACATTTACACTTTGGTCACTTCCTTTGGTCTCTTTTACTTTCTAATAAAGCCCACCATGGTTGAAGCTGAGACAATTTTCGAGACAGTCCTAGAACACTGTATACCAGTGGTTTCCAAACAGGAATTTGCGGTGACCCCTGGTTTGGTGGCCCAGAGTCAACTACAATTATTTATGTTCAATATGATTGGCGAACAGGGCAGCCATCAGGGGGGACTGCAGGGACTCGAGTCCTTGGCCCAGACAAAAAGTAGGCCCAGGATTAGAGTTTATAATATATGACTGGCAGTGACTTCCTATTGGAAGTCTGACCTGCCAGTCACTCAAGGCAGTCCCATTGGGAGGTGTTCCCTCCCTCCCTCCTGTGCGCAAATGCAAGGCAGGCCCAAAAACGGGTTATGTGCATGCATAGTGATGCAAACGACACTGCACATGTGCCGGACTCGGGAACCTGATTAAGCCTCGGGGGACTGCTGCAAAGGCGGCCCATGGAGGCTTGGGCCAGCGCATGCACTGTATGTATGAAGTTACTGCGTATGCGCTGGCCCCATGCAGGGGACCGGCGGCTGGGACCGGCAGCAGTGAGGACCACAGTGGGGACGGTGGCAGAGGAGGGGGGGGTCCACATAGCGGCAGCCCCCCTGCTCCGCAAGGGTAAGAGTCGCCACTGATGTACTTGAATTAATATTTTTCTGAATTTAAAAATAAATGTTTGGCCTAGGAGTGCTGTGTAAACAAATCTGATAATGTACAGGGTGCCATGATTCAAAACAGGTTTGGAAACCACACTGCAAACTGTAGCTCTCATTTTCAGAGGGTAACGCTGGGTGTAGACTACATGATGTGTGTACCCACAATATAGGTGGCGGGGACCCGGCGGGGTGCCGGCATCAGCAAGTTCGGTGATGAATGAAGGTGAGGCTGAGAGCATTAAAGATGTCCTCCCTTCAGTAGCACACACAGGGTAGGTTTATGAGTACCCAGAAACACCCCCCCCCCCCAGGAGTCTAAGGACCTAGCCTTAAAGCTGAGGGTCCCCTCTTTCCATAGGTATAATAATTTTAAAAATCGGCCCTTGGGAACCGGAGATATCTGACTTCAAAGTAGTGGTCCCCATCCAAGCCTGTTAATTGCTCTTCCCAGTCAGATATTTCAGGTTCAGGTTGGTAGGTGGGATTCTCTAGTTTTTAATTCCATTAAAATCTAAGAAATCTATTTCCGGGAACTGGAGATATCTGCAGTCAAGCAAGCTGTCCTCCCACCAGAAAATTATGAATAATATGCCCACTCCACTATACACCCCTCCTCTGCATATTAAACATCCTCTACCACCCTGGAAGTTATGTATCAGAGCCCCGTCATTCAGCCCAATGCCCCCTTCTCCCACCCCATCTCCCACCATCTGTGCAGTAAAGGGGTAATTAGTGGAAATTACTGATCCAGGCCCTACATGCTGAGCGGTTGATATAATACCCCCTACCACCCGCGGGACATCAAAGCCTCCCCCATCCCTACCGCTGGAGGTTCGGTAGGGGCCCCAATACATTGCTATGCCCAGGGTCTACACCGCTGTTATATTTATATGTGTGTGTGTGTATATAAATATATATATTATTATTATTATTTATATACATTTGGTCTATCTATAATACTTTAACTGACCCGGCATATACTGGGTCACCTAAGTGTCCATCTCCGTGCTTTGCTCCGCCCCTCTGAAAACCCCCTTCTGAAAATCCTGCGTTTGCCCCTGCCCTTGTCTGTACATGCAGGACGATGGAGGATATTAACAATGATTTGCGGACGTTATTAATGATATGGTGCGTACACACTAGTTGATATGCACGGTATTGTTATTGTGCATATCGATAACTATTATCATCTCTAGTGTGTATGCACCTTAATGGACTGTCCAGTTACAACAAGGTGTCACGGACATACAGTATTGTCAGGGTATAACCAGGATTATTGCTATACCCTTCTGCAGTGCCTTAGATATTCCTGTATTTTTCCTTGATGATTGCAGGCAGAGCAGCATCATTTGCATCTGAAATGTCACATGTGCCCATTATGGCATTAGAGAGCTTCTGTAAAATAACAGGCCCACCAAGACATTTAAATCAAGCAGAGCTACAGTTACAGAGCTATAATCACAGCTGTGAGTTGATTTAAATGCTCTGGTGTTCCTGTGAGGAGCAGCGCTGTCCTGCTTTGGTTTATAAGGAAGCTGACAGCAATAATTAGCAGGGCATATTAATCATGGAATAGCAATTAAGCCTGTATTACACAGGGACCACAGGTTAAAGTCATTTGTGATTTATCATTTTGTTTCCCTTGGAGCCTGAATAGGGGAACTCCTTTACAAATTATTTTCCATCCCGCAGAAGTGAAGGGAGTAATCGAGTACATCTCCTCTGAGCTCGGAACTGTGCAGAAATTAAAATGAAATCTTAATAACTGATTTTCTTTCAAAGGGAAATAGACACATGCAGAAATAATTAGACTGCAATAGAACTGAGCTAGTTTCCTATTATGTATATTGATAAATAAACAGCATACTTGGTCAAATGAAACACTGATTACATTACAATAACAGGCTTGACCATAATTATATAAATTTGTATCTTTTCTATGGGAGGGAATAGACAGGTGGCACGTACTGGGCAGATCAAATGTCATCTCCATCTATTTTGCACCGACTTTAGCTGGTGGGAGTATGTCAGGTGGCCTACCCAGAAATAGGGTCACCCTCCCGCATTGCCCTCCATCTACCATGGAACACCCCCCCCCCCCCTCAGATCGCTGCATTTTAGCCCCGCCCCCACAGTGCAATGCCTGAAATACCGGCATTGCACGGTGACGCGATCACTCTAGACACACCCCCAATAGGACAGCCCGTCCGTGGAATATGGGAAGGTAACCTGATCTGAGAGAATGTCCTACATTCAGGATTCTACTAGACATTCCAGAAAACTGGATACGTATGACATAAACATATCATATTGGAGCAATATACATCAGAAACAGAAAGTATCCCAGGAATCCTACCTTCTCGTATGCTGTTATGGGTTCTTCTTCTACTATTAAACCCTGCATATGGCCAGGGCAGGATTAAGGGAGGGGGCGATAGGCATACCTCCCAACTGTACCACTTTTCACGGGAACGTCCCATTTATGGGGACGTTCCCGTGTCCTGCCTGGGGCCTGGCCGTGTCCCATGGTGGAGGGGGGGGGGGGGACAGTCCTCCCTCCTGTCAATATCTCCCCAGCCCCTTAGGCTGCAGAATAGATGCTGTGCTCAGAGAGCCGCTAGCCATGCCCCTCACAGCGGTGAAAACGGGTGCATGACCTAGCGGGAATAGGCCACACCCCCATGTCACTAGGCCACGCCCCCCAAATGAGGGCTCATTAAGGCTGGACAATGTTGGGAGGTATGGATAGGGGCAGCTGTCCCAGGGGCCCCACACATTAGGGGCCCCCACATACATATTATTCAATGTCTTTTGGTGGCTATCTGGTACTACTTTGCTGTAGGCCACCACTTTAACTTCGGCCCCTGCTACAGCAACTCATCCTGAATCAGGCCCTATGTACAAAGCCTTAGAGAGAGATAAAGTGGAAAAAGATAAAATATGAGACAATCAGATCCTATGTGGAAAGCCGTCCATACAAGCAGATGAGCGCCGTCCACCGGCGATGAAGCCGGAGTGCGCATCAGTGCTCACCACTCATTTCTGGCCCGTACACACTGGGCGACTTTTTAGCTGGAAGCAGCTCAAATGACAAAACTGAGCTACTTTCAGCTCAAAACCGCCCAGTGTGTATGGGCTTTTATGTTAGTTTCCTAACACAAAATGACAGTTATTATGAGGAGGAAGAGGTACAGTATGTAAACAATAAAGAGCCAATAGTTTGCAGGATTCCAATATTCCCTGTAAAGTGATGTTTACAAGCTCCAATTTGTATTATCAGACCTCTGGACAGGCTTGTATAGAGCAGCGCCGGGCCCTGCGTAGGGGGCGTGGCTTATACAGTTTGACATCTCCTATAAAAAAAACTTCATACTACACATAAAGAAATGCTCGCACCATGAAGTGCAACAGCATCTTCATTAATCCGGGAATCAGGCCCCTCCTCCTCGGCCGGCACCATTTTTCCATTGATATTTGTAAAGATGGCGGGGTGCACTAGAAAGCAGTTAGTTTTCCTTTAATACATGGCACCATCTATCAAAAGTTATCACTGGGAAGATGGTGCCTTGGAGGAGGAGGGCCCTGATTATCAGATCAAGGTACATATACGGTGGAGGTGAGGGAGGTCCTGCCATTGCACCAAGATATATAACAGGATGGCCGTGGTGAGCCCTCATCATCGCACTGCAAGACAATCATGTTGAGCTGTGCCAACCCATCACCTTGCACTAGCGAACATTATGCAGCCCATACACGGTTTGTTTAACGGATCCGTTTGGGACTTAATTAGCACACATCGGATCGGATCGCATCCCTAGTGCATGCAGTGTGCATGCACTGCGATCCGATCCGATGTGTACCTAGTACAAAAAGTATGTGCAGCACATACTTTTTGTACCGTACTATCTGATGCGCGGGAGCGCGCATCGCATAGTACAGAACGTAGCCATACACAACGGACCGTGTATGGGCTCCTTTAGTCAGCGCAAGACAAGGGAGGCAGTCTGAGAGGGAAGGAGTAGCAATGATTCGATGGAGTCCTGGATAGGTAGCGGCCGTGCAAAATAATTTAATGGATGCAGCCCCCATGTGAAGAACAAAGAAGAAGCCCTAGGGGAGGCGGTGGCCCTGCCATCTCTCTCTCTCTTTTGCCTTGTAAGTGATTGCCCCTTTAAATAAAACATCCGAGTTTAGCCAGTATCCAGCATGGCTTCCGAACTCAAGCAGCATTACGTCTGGCCCAGTGTCACATATGGGGACATTATGGAAGCCAGGTGGAGGCAGATAGATAAGTGGTCAGGTCTAATGCCTGTTGATAATTTCTGTCAAATCCCCTGCATTATGCTATTAGTACATAGCATTGATACATAAACTTATTACTACTGCTGTCCCTGAGAGTTATAGGCAGGGCATAGCAGGGATATTTATGGAAAAAATTTAAAAGTCTGCAGCGAGACGGACTGTTAATAATAAACACTGCGCGGCCTCAGTTCTAAATACATTGGCCCCATAGTTATATATTATGTTCTGACACTAGCTCATTAGTCCTTTAATCCATGAAATTGGATATTGTCAAACTTGTGCACTCTTGCTGTTGCCTATCTACATATTCCCGTGCCGGGTGAGCAATAGAAGACCTATCTCTTGCTGGATGCGGTTCTGTTTTATGTCACTTTCTGTCATTGTTGAAGTGACAACACTTAACCATCTGGAAATTGTCTGTAGAGTATTCTGCGCTACTGCAGGGACTGCTTCAGCAAAATCAAGACTGTTGTTTGATAATATGCCATCATCATTTATTTTGCTTTTCAGCAGAATGAATAGGACAAAACCTCAACCCTGCACTTGGTTTCTTTCCAGCAAATTCAGTGAAATGCATGGACACCTTAAGGCGTAAATGACAGTACACCGAGTCATTAGCGGCTTAGCAAAACTCGGTGAATTAACCTAGAGCTGTTGTCGCTGTATTAGTGGAACGACATTAAGGAATGGTGGAACAGATTGGGTATTAATTATTCATAAGGATTGCAGGGAAACGTGAAGACTCATTTTCGTTCTAAAGACCTTTTCCAAAGTACCAACATTCGCACACCCCATACAGACATTTTCCTGACAGCTGAATGATTGTGCAATATTAGGTCTGGTTCGTGGGTGGCTGTATGTTCGTGCATCTCTCACTGTGATAAGAGCACTCGCTTCGAGATTACTTCAAGTAATTGGTACAAGGACACCTGTGATTAGTTCAGTATGAACACGACGTAATGCATGTAAACCTTCCACTGCCTAAACAAAAAGCCACTTTTACCCAGCCTCAAGACTTAAACAATGTGAATAGTAAATATGTTGGTACGTATTTCCTAGCACGGCTCAAATCGCATAAGATTGTATGCCTTAATAAAGGCATACAATCTATACAATTGAAAAGATTTTTAATTGTATGTACAATACCGCATCTTATGGATCTCATGGATCTTATGCAGCCATAAGATGCATAAGATCCATGAGATCCATAAGATGCCATAACATAAAAATTGTAATAAAACCCCCAATAACCATTGTTAACGTCACCGGCACTATCAACACCAACCCAAAGCGTGCCGAGCGCAGCGAGCCCGCGAGGGGCGGCGGTACGTGTCCTCCGACCTTTTCATACCCCCACTATCCACGTCGGCGTGGAGACGATTTTATATAGTGTGGCAAGCGCAGCGAGCCACCGACCCCGAAGCGTGGCGAGCGCAGCGAGCCCCGCGAGGGGACGTGGACTACTTCACATGTATTCCGCGTCCCGTTCGGGCTCGCTGCGCTCGCCACACTTTATAAAGTCAACTCCACACCGACGTGGATAGTGGGGGTATGAAAAGGTCGGAGGACACGTAACGCTGCCCCTCGCCACGCTTCGGGTTGGCGTCAATAGTGGGGTGGCGTTAACAATGGGGGGGGGGGGGGGCATTTCACCCATGAGGGGGGTTAGCAATTAAAATTGGGGTTTTGGGGCTTTTTACATTGGAATAAATGTAAAATTGGGTCTCAGGGACCATTTCACATTGATTCCACTGTAAAAATCTCGTTGATTGCGTCGATTGCATCGCATGCATCTTATGCCGCATAAACACATAAGATGCATGCAATGCTTGCGATATCGGCCCAACACATACAATCTATCACCAGACGTAACCTCGGATCTCTTGACCCCACTGTCCTGTCTTCCCTGGAGACTTTCCTCTCTCCTCTCTCAACCATGACTTGCCCCAACCAGGCTGCCTCTTTCTATTACTCTTCTCTCACCTCTGCTCTTGACTCTGTAGCCCCCCTCCACACTGTTCCCCTTCAACGCTCTAAACCACAACCCTGGCACAACAAAATAACTAGATTCTTGCAAAAATGTGTACGCTCTGCTGAACGCCTCTGGAGGAAATCTCACTCTCTGGAAGACTTCCTCCATTTCAAGTTTATTCTCTCCTCCTACAGCGCTGCTCTCTCCTATACCAAACAATCTTTCTTCAAATCTCTCATCTCTTCCCATTCCTCCAATCCCCGACGTCTCTTTGATACTTTCAACACTCTACTTCGCCCTGCACCACCCCTCCTCCCTTCATCCCTCACTGCCACTGACTTTGCCTCCTTCTTCCTCTCTAAAATTGAGGTAATCCGACATGATATCTCCTTCCATACCCCCTCTGCTGCTTACCCACCCCAATCATCCTCCCCTACCAACTACCCCACTCTGTCATCCTTCTGCCCTACTACAGCTGAGGAAGTCCGCTCCCTCATCTCATCCTCTCCCCCCTCTACCTGTCCCTTGGACCCTCTCCCCTCCCGTCTCCTCAGTTCCCTCTCCCCCACTGGCTGCTCCCATCTTGCTCACCTCTTTAACCTATCTCTTTCTACTGGCATCTTTCCCTCACCCTTCAAACACGCTCTGGTCTCGCCTATTCTTAAAAAACCTAACCTGGACCCTTTATCTCCCACAAGCTACCGCCCTATCTCTCTTCTCCCATTTGCCTCTAAAATACTAGAACGGCTGGTTTACAGGCGTCTCACCAGCTACCTGTCTGACCACTCCATCCTAGATCCCCTTCAATCTGGCTTTCGCCCACTTCACTCCACTGAGACTGCCCTAGTGAAAGTCACCAATGACCTGCTGTCAGCCAAATCCAAGGGTCACTTCTCCCTGCTTATCCTTTTGGACCTATCTGCTGCCTTTGACACTGTGGATCACCCTCTCCTCCTCCACACACTCCAAAACATTGGCCTCTCTGGCACAGTCTTCAACTGGTTTTCCTCTTACCTCTTCATCCGTTCCTTCTCAGTCTCTGCCTCTGGATCTACCTCACCACCTTCTATCCTTCCTGTCGGGGTCCCTCAGGGTTCCGTCCTTGGCCCCATTCTGTTCTCTCTGTACACCTCCTCTCTGGGTGCACTCATTAACTCCTTTGGCTTCCAATATCACCTCTATGCAGATGACACCCAAATCTACCTCTCCTCTCCTCTCCTGATCTGTCCCCCACTGTTTTCTCTCAAGTTTCCAACTGCCTCGCTGCCATCTCTACCTGGATGTCTGAGCGATTTCTGAAGCTGAATATGGACAAAACCGAACTTATTATCTTTCCCCCACCCAGAGCTATGCCCCCTACTAATATCTCTATCACTGTTAACAACACCATCATCTCCCCTGTTCCCCAACTCCGCTGCCTGGGTGTCACTCTTGACTCCTCCCTCTCCTTTGCACCCCACATCCAAGGCCTGGCCCATTCTTGCCGGTTCCAGTTACGCAACATTGCTCGCATCAGGCCCTTTCTCTCACAGAGTGCAACTAAGCTGATCATCCACTCATTAGTCATCTCACGGCTTGACTACTGTAATGCTCTTCTCACCGGCCTCGCTCAATCCCAACTAGCTCCTCTCCAATCTGTCCTCAATGCTGCAGCCAGGCTTATCTTCCTCTCCCGCCGCTCTAACTCTGCTACTCCCCTTCAACAAAATCTGCACTGGCTTCCATTCCCCTACAGAATCCTCTTCAAACACCTCACACTCACATACAGGGCCATCTCTAATTCCATTGCTCCATATATCTCTAACCTCATCTCCATTCATACACCCTCCCGCCCTCTACGGTCAGCTGACGACTGTCGTCTCTCCTCCACCCTGATCACTGCTTCCCATGCTAGAGTACAGGACTTTGCCCGTGCTGCACCCCTTCAGTGGAACGCACTCCCTCGCTCCATTAGACTCTCCCCGACCTTGCAAAGCTTCAAACGGGCACTTAAAACTCACCTATTCATCAAAGCGTACCCTTCCACTGCATAAACCAGCTGGTTCTCCGACCCCTTGCCTGTTTACATCCTGCTATCTAACCACCACCCCCTCGCTTGCACCTCTTGTAATCTGTCTGTCTCCCCCTTCCTACTAGATTGTAAGCTCCTCCGAGTAGGGCCCTCTTCCCTCCTGTTGTCAAAGCCCACTTCTCTTCACATTTCACTCACAGCTCTCCTTTACTCCAACACTCAGTGACCATCTTCATACTCATCTCCATCATTGGCCTCAAGCCTCTAGTTGTATGTTGATTGGGTCCTCACTACTTACATTTAAGCTGTAATGTGTATTGAACTGTGGTGCTCTTTATTTGTACTGTATTTTTGTTATTTATTCAATGTTATGCCAAGTTTTGTCTCCCTGTATTGTTCCTTTGTACGGCGCTGCGAAACACTTGTGGCGCCTTATAAATAAAATAATAATAATAATAATAATAATCTAGATCATGGGCGCCGTGCTAGGAAATAAGTACCAATATGTTTAATGCTGGTGGCTCATTTGTTATGCTGCATCCAGTTAACACCAGATATAGAGTCTCTAAGCACCAAAAGTGATAACATGGAGAGTAATAAACAGCCAGCCAATCAGCTCCTACCTGACATTTTTCAAACACAGTCTGTGACATGGCAGGTAGGAGCTGATTGGCTGGCTGTTTATCACTCTCCATTTTATCACTTTTGAAGCTTAGAGAATCTGGCCCATAATTTTAAGCATTAAAGTTAGTGGCCGATTCAGACCTGTTCGCTAGACTGCAAATGTCCGCAGCCTAGCGAACAGGTAAACGCCAGAAGCCGCCCAGCCAAACACCCTCCCATGCTGCTCATATCCCTTCACTATCATGCGAGGGGATGTGAATGCTTACACAATACCCACGCATGCATCCTCAAAGGCGGAAAAAAAACAGTGACCATCTAATGATTTTCTCAAGATAGAAGCCAGTCTAGGCTGACTTCTATCTTGGTCGGAGATGGATGAATTTGGGGTGGGCTCTGACATCATGAGGCATCGACACGTTTGGGTGTACAGGGACACACCCAGCAAGTTTATGGGCACGTCCATAAAATGCAGGACATTCCTCTGTCCAGCCCCCATTCCGCCAACTATAGAGCAAACTCCTTCTGGGCTTTACACATGCGCATATTCATGCATGCGCAAACCCAGACCAGCGGGGAAGAATTCGGAATGTTACAAACCCTTAATGTTAAATTTGCCATACTTTGTCCAATGAATGTCAGTTTCTTAAGCAGGACACAGACCTTCCGAAGCGGCGGCACAATGGCCCTTATTCTGATTCGAGCGGTACGGCCCGCGTGCGGCCGTACCGCCGATGTTTTCCGTCTGCACATGCGCAGAGGTCAATCTGCGCATGTGCAGGCGAATTCGCCGCACATAAAGTTACTACGCCGCAAAGGGGGCGTATAGGGGAGTGAGGGGCTTCATGCCCTCATTTCCCTATGTATACGCCCCGCGTTTCATGGGCGTTCCCATGCAAACGCGGGGCGTATGCATGCTAATGAGGGTATGACGCCAGTGATGGGGGCGGAAAGCTGACGTCGCCGGATGTCAGCTCTCAGCCCCCATACAAGCTATCACACGGACGATTGTCCGTGTGGTCTCAGCTTGCGGGACCTGGTGGGGCGTGCGGCCCTGCCTTCGATGGTCGCCGACCATCGAATGCAGGGGGCAGCTCCCACCATGGTGGAGGCGTACGCCCCACCATTTTCGTGCGGATCGCCAGCCGTCCGTGTACGGACGGCCGTGGCGATCCGTAGTGTGGGCGGGGATTGGTTTGTGCGGCCGGAGCACCGTGTGCGGCTCTGGCCGCACGAATCAGAATAAGGGCCAATGTTATAATACATCGCAGTAGACACTAAACTATACACTATACTAAGGTAGAATGTATCATTACCTCTTGCATGTAACTGCGATGGCCATGCAATCACCCTACTGGAAGTGGGACAATTCAAAGACAATTCAACGTGCAGCACATCCAATGGGACAATTCAATGAATGATGTCAATGAACGATGCACTGGGGTAACACTTTATGATGATCATACATGTTTGGTCGAAATATTGCACAATATTTCGTAAAGTGTGTACCCAGATTATTATTAGGACATTTGGCCGTGGAGTCTAACCAAACTTCATATAGTCTAGCACATTGCAAAAATATATATTTAGGACATTGCAAAAACTTACGTCATAACACTAAATACATGGTACCAAATAAGGTGTACATCATGGTATGTGTTGAACAGTTTGGTGTTTGTAGGTGTATACACTGCAGTTTAAGATGTTTGGCTGTAGCATACAAACAATTAGGCTAACTTGTACTAGTTATGTAACAAAGGATAAGTAAACAAGTAATTTGCGCTTCCAGCAGCCAGATAGTCTAAATATTCCTATAGGTTTCCTCTAAACCTTCACCAAACACCAATAACAAAAATTGGAATAAGACTTAGCCGGCGCTTGGAATATTCACAGGTAGTCACAGGTTTTCTCCCATGCAGCGGGTAACATGTGAGGATAAGAAATGATATATGATAGTGAAGTACGTTCAAACAACTTCATTTAATACATATAAAACATTCATATAAGACATATGCTTATGATAAAACAATGTGAGCACATCAGCAAGTGCTTCCACTTTAAAAATAATTCAATCCTTGCGAGCAATATTGGAGGGTAATTACCGGATCCAGAGGGAACTAGCTGTTTAGGCAGTTCCACAAACGCATGTGAGAGTCACAATCCAACGTATATAACTGCTGGGCTCATCACCACGAATTCCTCCCGGTCCCTCCTTGCTTCAGGGTAGCTCTTGTGCAGATCACCAACGCGTTTCTTCCCCTTATGGGGACTTTTTCAAGGTGTCCTGTTCGAATGCACATAAGCCCTTTAAATACCATGAAATTCCCGCGCCGCAGATGGACTCCTAATCAAAATCGTATGCCTACAAGTCCCATAGTCCCCCGCTGCGGCGTGGGACTTCCTGTCTAGCCGTTTCCGGCTTCCAGGGTTTCCATGGCTACCGCAGCGTCTGACGCAGCAGCACGCTGGGAGCCGCTATGTCATATCCGGCCAGGCGTGTCTCCATGTTTACTCTGCGGCATCACGTATATGTCGTTTCTCATAATGTCCAGGGTGCCGATACGTCACTATGGTATTTAAAGGGCTTATGTGCATTCGAACAGGACACCTTGAAAAAGTCCCCATAAGGGGAAGAAACGCGTTGGTGATCTGCACAAGAGCTACCCTGAAGCAAGGAGGGACCGGGAGGAATTCGTGGTGATGAGCCCAGCAGTTATATACGTTGGATTGTGACTCTCACATGCGTTTGTGGAACTGCCTAAACAGCTAGTTCCCTCTGGATCCGGTAATTACCCTCCAATATTGCTCGCAAGGATTGAATTATTTTTAAAGTGGAAGCACTTGCTGATGTGCTCACATTGTTTTATCATAAGCATATGTCTTATATGAATGTTTTATATGTATTAAATGAAGTTGTTTGAACGTACTTCACTATCATATATCATTTCTTATCCTCACATGTTACCCGCTGCATGGGAGAAAACCTGTGACTACCTGTGAATATTCCAAGCGCCGGCTAAGTCTTATTCCAATTTTTGTTATTGGTAACTTGTACTAGTGCTTTTGTTTTGGGGACACGCAACAGTACGCAGGAAGCCGCGAATTGCAGGAGTACATGTCATACTAGCCACCTGCCTCACCAGCTCTGGGACCTGTGTCCGCTCTGCCCTAGCCTGCCCCTGCCCATCTCCCTGAAGCGGAAATGGAGAAGTCTCATAGACAGTGCAGGAGCTTACATACATCTACACACAATGATTCCTCTACCCCAGAATGTGTGTGTGTGGGGGGGGGGGGGGGGGGGGGGAGGGAGAGAACCAGGAACTCACATTGTAAGCAATTTATTTGTATACTCTTGCGGAAAATAAATATTTGGGCAATCAAAAAGTTAAACTCAATACTTTGTAATATAACCTCGGTTGGCAATTACAGAGGACAAACGTTTCCTGTAGTTCTTGACCAGGTTTGCACACGCTTTAGCAGGTATTTTGGCCCAGTCTTCCATGCAGATCCTCTCTTGATTTGTCATGTTTTGGGGCCTGGAAAGCTAGAATCCTCTAGAATCCTCTAGTTCATTGGTTCCTGAGATTAACATATCAGCCAAATGAAAATGTTTCAGATGTGATTCCATGAAAGCAGCAGTGATAGAGCTGTACGCTGAAGCAGCAGGAAGTGTCTATTACAAGCAGAGGATTACCGCTGCAGTAATAATCCGACCTGCGTCCTAGGAGGCGCATAGATCACTCACTATGCTTGCGGCATCCATAGAGATGCATAAGCCACCCAACGCAGAGGCCAGGAAAGTTCTGTGCACCGACAGAGATCCCTGGCCTCTTCCCTCTCCCTAACCAGCAGCTCATTTGGAAAAATGAAGGCCATCACTGCTCCTAAAAGGCATCATGTCCTGTACAATAACTGGCACTTTGTGTTTCAGGATGGAGCAGCGATCAGACCTGAAAAACCCCCTCATATGTGGATGTACTAAACTAACCCTTATTGTTACGGAAAACCATTGTTGTCTGTCCCCAAAAGTGACTAATGGCCCTACTACACAAATGTACATAGCCTAAATATTGGAAGATCACAATCGATGGTCATCATTTTTTTATCGTCATTGCTATGTGCCAGATTTTCCATTGGCATGCCAGGCTGTTACTTATAGTTACGGCAGGGTGCAGTTCAAGCCGGCCGTCACAGAGGCCAGGAAAATGGAGGCCGTCCCTGCGTGCTTCACGTCCACCTAAACTACAGCAGACTGTCAATCACAGTCAATCACAGTCAATCACAGTCAATCACAGTCTGCTGTTTTCCTGCTTCTGACATTGCAGGAACGGTCCTGCGCATGCCCAAAGTACTGTCCATCTGAATGACCTCCACTCTGCTGTTAAATTACAGCTTTCACAGCATTCTGTTAAAGCTTCTAAAGCTGATAAATGGCTAAAATCTTGGACGGAAATGTCAAATTGTCTAAAATTGGCATTTAGGGCTCTATGCGGCCCAATTTATTTGCTTCTCCTGCTGCTTGTCATTGTGCTATGAAGTTAGGGATTTTATGGTAAACACTATGTGAAATATATTTGGAAGAGCTATCTATAGCGAAACAGAAGGATAAGCAAAAAATGTGGGTAGCTCCAAACTAAGATCAAATGGGTTTTTCCTCTTCAGACAACTTTACTTCAATGTGTTACATAGGCCTGTCTGCAATGACAAATTCAGCTTAGCTTGTAGACTAGCATAAGTCACAAATTGCGTTTTTTGCAGATCTGCGCATACGTGCACATCAGAGCACTCCTGCGCCTTCCCCAAAATTGTGGTGCCATCGCAAAAAATGTAATTACTGTCTAAAGGCCAAGGGCATGGTGATGGGGTGGTGCTCATGTATTGATAAATGATGCATAACTACCCCTGAAGCTGAATTAGGCCATAAATTAATTTTAGACAAGTAGCACATTATTGTAGTACAATATAATTACAGATAACAGGGGCACGCGCACACGAGACGCTCGCGCGCCCCGTGGCAACGGAGCCTGCCGCCGGTCGTCGCCGCCGATCCCCCTAAAAATTCCTCCGCTTGGAGTAATATTTTATTCCAGTCCTTTGTAACTGTCAGCTGTTTGCCAAAAATGAAGTACAGTTTTACTGCTTAGAATACTTTGTAAAACTTCCTTAACGATCGAAAGTGACAAGAGATAGGCTAATAATTAATGATGAGCATCAGACGACATCCTGCAGTGTTATTTGATTAAAAGCAATAATGTGAGAAAAGCTTAATGAAAATCAGACAACAAACGATTTTTTTTCTTTGTAACATCCAAGGCAATTACTGAGACAAGCACATTTGCTTCTCATCTCCCAGCCCTCTCAAGGCAAAATTGGTTTCCTTTGGATCAGATGAAGGTGTTCGCAGCTCTTAATCCTCATATTATAGGAAATATATTTTAAAGCATTAGTAGTAGAGGCAAACAGATATATAGACCATATTGCTAGACCTTAATAATGCAAGTAGTGAAAGTGAGAACATCATTCCTGCCACTTAGCTTATTATAATAATAATAATAATAATTTTATTTATATAGGGCTCTTTCTACAGTAGGACTCGAGGCGCTTAACAGATAGAATGTAATACAATACAGGAACACCGAAGTACAGCTTTTTTGACACAATATTTAAGGGAATTAAGGAAACGCATGGGTAAACAGGAAAGTCTTGAGTCTGTTTTTGAAGGATTCTAGAGTGGGGGCCTCTCAAACTGTGCGGGGAAGTGAGTTCCATAGAGTGTCACTTTCATTAACTCTTCTTGATAGGATTTTATACTACAGTATTGTCAATATTCTACAGTCATGGACAACTATTGTATAGGATATTTGTGCAGAAAATAAAAACGTACACATCTAATAGATTTTATTCCTTTTTTTGTGGTGGTTAACCCATTGAGTACCAACACTGCTGTGACAGATCCTCAAAATATCCGTTAAAAATGCCATCTTTGCTCACAGCGACCGTTCTATTTTTTTGAACTTTAATTCATTGACTTGGCTGTATTTGTTTATACTATAAAGAACAGATGCTTTGAGCGACGCTGGCAATTTTAGAGGATATTTTGATTTCACAGCAACGTTGGCAGTAGGGATGCCAATCCCGGGGCATTTTTTCAATCCCGGAATTCGGGATTGAAAAATGCCCAATCCCGGGATTCCCAGGATCCAGGGATTGGCTTCCCTAATAAACCCCCCCCCCCCGCGGCCGCCCCGCATATTTACTTACAGATGCGTGGAGCGGGTGGTCCAGACGGGGAGATGGAGCCAGGGTGGGAGGGACGACCTGGGTTGATGCAACCCGGGCTGGTCGCCTGGTGGGCAGGTGAGCGGGCTGGTCTGCGGTCTTCGGGCTGGTCCGCTCAGCAGCAGGGCAGGTGGGCGGTCTGGTCTTTTGGTGCCCGGCAGCCTGTGCGGCCTGCGCAGCGTGACCTCTGACGTCGTCACACTGCGCAGAGCCGCGCTGCCCGGGACGGGAGAAGCCGGGCAGCTGCTGAGCACCAGCTCAGACGCTGCCCGGCATTGCGCATGCACAGTCTAATCCCAAAATCCCGGGATTGGAAACTCCAATCCCGGGATTGAAATCCCGGCGTTTTGGGGTCCAAATCCCGGGATCCTGCAGATCCCGATCCCGGGATTGGCCACCCTAGTTGGCACTCAAAGGGTTAAACACAACAGTGACAGTGCGCCCCAACTACAAATATTTTCTCAGCCAAGAGTCTATCATTTCAGTGTCATAGAAATAATATTGTTCCACCACTCGCTATGAACTTGCCTTCAAGCTGCATGTGCTCTTTCCAACACTGGAATGCATTATAAATGGTACAATACAGAAAATGGAATTTAAAACATTTCAACGGTGAGCGATTTTAAAACTGTTGTGTTGCAGTATGAGAAGAAGGACTCCTGATTTCCTCTATACCCCCACTTACCATTATGCCAGCATTAAGTAACATAGTAACATAGTTATTAAGGTTGAAAAAATATGTCAGTATTTCGAGTTCAACCTATAGTTTAATTATTTTTTTTAGAATATAATAAAAAAAGAGAGGCGCTGCTGAAGTATCTATCTATCTATCTATCTATCTATTTATCTATCTATCTATCTATCTATCTATCTATCTATCTATCTGTATTGAGCAAGGAATATTAAGCTAGAATTCACAGTAATGAATGCCTGTTATATTCCTCATTGGTCCACTTCTATACACCAAAATTAATGGTTGTATCCCTGGATATTTTTTTTCTGCTAAAAATGTGTTTAACCATTTCTTAAATTTAAAAATTAAGTTTTATATTACAACTGTTTGTGGCAGAATACTCCATATCTTAGCTGCCCTAACTGTAAAGAATCCTTTCATTCGCAGGGTATGAAATCTCCTCTTCTAACCTTAGGGGGTGCCCACTTGTCCTGTGCACATACCTCATAGAAAACAGTGCACCTGACATTCCTGTATTGACCCTCGATGTATTTGTATATGTTAATCATATCAACCCTTCGATGCCGTCTTTCCAATGTAAACATATTTGGCAGGTACAGCATACTTCCACATGAGGTGAATCATGTGGAAGACCCAGTCCAGGATTTAGAGCAACAGCAGCAGGGATAGTGAGATCCAATCTGTGTTTTCCTAAAATGTATTGTGAATCACTGTGTGATAATTAACAACACCTGTTTCTTCCTGTTAAATGTTTGTCCAGAGCAGATTGTCAGTGTTACCAATACCTTTTAGCAGCTGGGGAATGTGGAGATTATGTTAGGATTCTCTCAAGTGTGCCCACATTGTGAAGCCTGTGTGTTGCCTGCTTGAAAACCTGCCACTGTCGGGTTTGCGTTGATAGTGGGGGTAGTACAGCATCAAAAATGACATTTGGGGGCCGTTGAACATGTTTGATACTAATTTCAATGCATTTGGATGCATTTCTGTTAAAAATCGCATGCGATCGCATGCAATGCGATTTTTTACTATGCGATGGACATCGTGGGAGCCGTGATTGTACACAAGTACCGACAAATGTATGTAAAACATATTAATAAGACAATAAAGATGAGCCCCCTTCAGCTCTGGGCCCCATAGCAGCTGCGCCCCTTGCATCTATGGTAGTTACGTCAGAATGCACGGTTTCCACACAACTCACGGAATGGTATTAGCAACTAGTCTAGAACACTACATGATATTAGAATTTGGAGATATTGGTTACATATATTTGCGCAAATTTATGTGTAAGCCCCCAAGCCTTCGTCAAGGCTTCTCTGTACAATAAATTCATATCAGACTGACGGAAATTTTTCGATGTTGGAAAATGCTAGAATATCTACTCACTTACAGACTTATGGGGATGTGTAATATCTTACATTTAATGATAGGTTTCCTCTATTCATTCCCTTGACCCCTGATTCATGCTGGGCTATGTAAGCTGGAGGCCAGGAGAAACATACAGAGCATTTCCAATTTGTTGAATGAGAAATGTACAACCTGCAATTATTTGTAACCTTCGATCTGTGGCATTTACGAAGTAAAGTGCATTTACTGGGGTTTTTGTGTAAGTCGATTATTGAAATAAAAGCGTATTGATGCCTTCATATAATAAAAATTCAAATTCCATGTTCACTGTAAAATAGAACAATCTCTGTTACAGGATCTGAATTATATATACTGATGACAGTTCAAGTGCATCAAAGAAAAGCATTACATTTGAATGAGTAGCCCATTTAGCACTGTTCCTAATAAACTTACACTGTATGTATGTATGTATGTATGTATGTATGTATGTATATTTTCCACCATACCCTTATATATAAGGCCAGATACTGTTAGAAAAGCAATGTTTCCTCCAATTCTCATCTCTCTCATCCTCCTCATATCATTTTTTGGGCGGGATGTTGTAACATCCGCGCCCATTATCGCCGGACATCGCATTTTTAATAACGGCATATGCTATAACATATGCCGTTATTCATGCAAGAGACAGCTCTTGCGGTAAGAGCTGTCCCTTGCGATGCGGTGCCGGCGCTGGACTTCCGGGTCTGTGACCCGGGAGTCCATCTGCGCATGCGCAGACCCCGGCGCTGGCCGCAGGGCACGCTGGGAGGGATCCGTGACGGATCCCTCAAACAGCGCTGCGGTAAGAAGCCCATAGGCTTCTGCAGGGATTCGCCAGCTTTAGCTGGCGATTCCCTCCGCAGCGCTGACACTGCGGAGGCGCCATATAGCATATAGAAATGCGGTAGAAACCCCGAAAACGGGGTTTTTACCGCATTTCTGCTATATAGCATCCCGCCCTTTATCTTTTTTCTCCTATTCCCTCCCCCATTATCTCCATATGGAGCCTCACTTGACTTCCACACTTGTTCTTCCACACTTTGAACCCTTGAAAACACCATACTAAGCTCAGCTTATAATTGAAATAAATAAATTGTTTACTGGCAAGTTTGTTTCACCATTTAGTTTTGTATTACCCCTGATGAAGTCCGTATTTTGGACGAAATGTGTAGGGTATTCTTCATGAGTTGAAGATAATCAAAACCTTCAGAAAAGCTTACAATTGTTATTAACTTGTTGAAAAATTGAATAATTTTTTTTTTTTAACCTGTTTTTATTTTATTTCATTAATATTCATTTTTGATCTGGTGAACTTACATATAGAGTGCACTTCTATACTCTTTCAATTTTTATCTGTCCTTTGTTCCTCTATTAACAGCGAGGTTCTATAGAAGTGCTGCCACTTTTTAGCGCAATAAAAGGGTCACATCTTTTTGTGTAAAATATAAATATATTTTTTTTTCTTTCAAGTGTTCCCTGAAAACTCACCTCTTCAGGCAAGCCTATCATATTTAAGTTCTACACGCATAACCCTCGGAGGCACTTATGTATTATATAGCTTCCCTTCTGGACCTACAAGCTATGCTATTACTGGTGTGTTTCCCATCTATATCCCTATAGATTGTAAGCTTGCAGCAGGGCCCTCTAACCTCCAAGTCTGTCTGTTGTTACCCAGTTTGTTTTATCACTGTCTACTATTGTAAAGCGCAACAGAATCTTCTGCGCTATATAAGAAACTGTAAATAAATAAATATATATATATATATATAATTTAGAGCAGGGGTCCGGCACTCCACTTAAGCAAACACACAACTACCACGGTGCCATCCACATCAACTAAATAAGTCCAGGTGTACCCAGCGGTACACGGGCGGCACTCAGTGGATTTCTCAAATAGCCATAAAATACTGCAGACCACTCCACAGCAGCACGGGCTGGGTGATGCAACTGGCGTTCACATGGGTGTTTCTCTCTTCCTATATAGGTAAGTGTGTTTTGTATATTCTGTGTCCTTGAAAACGATATAAATTGTGGAGTGGTCTGCAGTTTTTTATGGCTATTTGAGAAATCCACTGAGTGCCGTCCGTGTACCGCTGGGTACACCTGGACTTATATATATATATATATATATATATATATATATATATATATGTATATTTATTGAATCCAACATAGGTAAGTAAAGTACACAGAATCCAAAATAACAGCACTCAGGAGACTGGATAGTGAGTCAAACAATCAAACAATCAAACAAATGGCTGTATTAGCATAGGAGTCAAATGTTGCTGGTCCTGAAGAAGGGGCTGTGTTTGACTTCTATTCTAATACAGTCATTTGTTTGAATATCCAGTCATTAATTTGGATTGTGTGTGTGAGTATACATATATACATACATACATACATACATACATACATACATACATAGACAGTTAGATTTAGAGCAGGGGTACAATAAGTATTGATCACATAAACATTTTTCCCAGTAAATATATGGTATTGACATTTTCAACAAATTCCAGCAACAACCCATGCAATCCACACAGGCAAGGAAATCAAACCATAGATATCCATAATATCCATAGATATCCATAAAGTAAGTTACAGTATGTGCATTAATGTGAACTGACACCTGGAAAAATTACATCAAGAAAGGGAAGTAAAAAAAAGTCACGAAAAGCCAAGACACCAGCTGACATCCATCATTATTTAGAAAGCAATCCTGCCCCTTGTCAGTGCAATTTAATATAAGCTGGTTCAGTCCCAACTGATGGCCTATATAAAGGTGCCTCATTATCAAGGTGTCATACAAGAAACATCTCATGATGGGTAAAAGCAATGAGCTCTCCCAAGACCTTCGCTTCCTTCTTGTTTTAAAACATGTTGATGGTATTTTTACAGAAGGAATTTTAAACTTCTGTTCCAGTGAGCACTGTTGGAGCCAGAATATGGAAGAGGAAACGACATTAATTCACCATAAACCGGCCACAACGAGGTGCTTCTCACAAAATTTCTGACAGAGGAGTGAAAAGAATTATCAGAAGAGTTTTCCAAGAGCCAATAACCACTTGTGGTGAGAAATGAAGTGCTAGTGACAATAGTTACTAGTACAATAAGAGGCGCAGCTGTGTTCAATGTAATAATTTAATGATTACAATGTTTTAAACAAATAATAATACATTTATTAAAAACTTGATCCATAAAAGAAAAAAGAAATATGGAACAGCACTGTGCTGAATAATATGAATACATTTATTAAAAATGATACAATACTATGGCCACCAATAGACAGACAAGACTCACAACATATATAGAACTTATTAGTCCATTCCCCTCACAACAAAACTGGTTAGTGATTCATTAGATGCATGCAGATACTTTGTTACTTTGTAACCAGAACTTGGGTTAATTATAAATCAAGAGTCAACACTTGATGTGCACATGCAAGGTTAGTAGAATATACTTAGATTGGTTTCCAGTCTTGAGGCAGTGATGGGGTATTCCTTAGGGCTTTGTAGATACCATATGTTGTCTCCGACCGTTGGTGCAGTCCCTATTACACGGTCATATCCAAGATCAATTTGTAAGGTGTCTGTTTGCAGCCAAAATATGTCCCCTCTGACCTCTCTACGCGTTTCTCCGCCTCGAAAAAGTATCAGCGGCTTCTTCAGGAGTGGTGTACACGCTGCGCTCGCCACGCTTCGGGCTCGTATGTCGCGTCCGCGCCGATGTGGATAGTGGGGGTATGAAAAGGTCAGAGGACGCGTACCGCCGCCCCTCGCGAGCTCGCTGCACTCGCCACACTTCGGGTTGGCGTTGATCGTGGCATGGCGTTAACAATGGAGGGATATTATGGGGTCTGGGGGGTATTTAACATTGGACCCAATGCGAAATCGGGTCTCAGGGACCATTTAACATTGGATCCAATGTAAAAATCGCGTCAATGGCATCGCATGCGATTTGGTCCCATGCGATGCGATCTACCCCATTTTTCCGCAAAAAAATCAGGTCCATCACATCTGATTGTATGCCTTAAGTTAAGGCATACAATCAAAAAATCGGGCGCCCAGATAATACACAAGTACCGATAATAATCCTCCAGTGGCTGTTTTAATGGGATTGTTACCGCCGCCATTTTTTGGGTTATGGGTATGGGTTACCGCAGCCATTTTTTATTTGCTTTCCAAGCCTCATTTTCAAATACTAGTCTTGAATCGGAAGGTAAGTACACAGTCAATAAAGCGCTCCCCAATCACACCATGTGAAAAAATAATACAATAAAAGAATACTATTTTTTCACATGGTGTGATTGGGGAGCGCTTTATTGACTGTGTACCTTCTGATTCTATGCATTTTAAAGTGGTTTGGATGTCACTTTTATGTACCTAGTCTTAAGCTGCACTCTAATCATCTATTAATACTATTCCTTTAAATATTAGTCTTTAGTCATACCACGCCCATTTTTACTATCCAAGCCTCCATTTTATTATTAATCAATTTTATAGTCTATGCCTCTATTTCACTCCGGTCGCATTGACCGGAGTGAAATAGAGGCATAGACTATAAATTGTATAAATCCGGAAAAGAGGCTTTACTCTATATGGCTAGAAATGGGCGCGATATCAGGGCCGGCGCCACCACTAGGCAGTGTTAGGCATTTGCCTAGGGCGCCGGCCACTGGGGGGCGGTAGTTGGGAGCAGGGCAGGAGGGAGAGCTGGAGGTCTGGATTAGCGGGCAGGAGGGAGGGCTCGCTGCACTCTGTGCAGTTCAGTCCCGGTGCATGTTAACTGACATTTTCCTCCACCCGCACCGCGTACAGCCGCTCAGCCGGGCAGCGTCTGAGGGTGAGCCAAGTGCTCAGCGCTGCCTGGCTGAGCGGCTGTACACGGTGCGGGTGGAGGAAATTGTCAGTTAACATGCACCGGGACTGAACTGCACAGAGTGCAGCGAGCCCTTCCTCTTGCCCGCTAAGCCAGACCTCCAGCTCTCCCTCCCCCCCCCTCCCCAGATCAGCGTGCCGCCGCCGGCATCACGCATCACCTCCCCCCCCCAGGAGCAGCACGGCGGCCGTATTCCTCCCCACCCCCCAGCCGTAGAGTGGGTGAGCGCCGGGGCGCCCCCGCCTGGGGTGCTCCGGCACCTTGCACCGGCACTGCGCGATATAACTAAAGATTAATAATGAAAATGAGGCTTGGAAAGTAAAAATGGCTGCGGTATGACTAAAGACTAATATTTGGAAATGAGGCTTGGAAAGCAAATAAAAAATGGTCACAGTAACCAATAAAAGGGAGGACGGAAACAAGGCTTGAGACGCAGAACCCGGAAGTGTGGTGGTAACAATCCCGGGCTGTGTATAAAAGCGAGAGGCAGACGCTGACAGGGCACAGCTGAGGAAGCCGCCGATTCCCATACACAGGTGGAGAAACGTGTTCGCTAAGCCCTGCAGTCCGGTCACCGCCAGCAAACGAGGAGTACCAATACTCAGGCGGTATTTCATGCCCTACCATCCACTGGGTCATGGAGAATAAAATAGTGTGCCAAACTCTGCGAGGCACCGTGCCCAAAGCATGGCGAGCGCAGAGAGCGGTTGCGGTTCTACGTTTCACTGTCCGTGTCGACACAACATGTGCCAACAGGCAGAATTTCATGCCTTACCATCCACTAGGGCGTGGAGGGAGAATAAAATACGTGTCGAGTGTAGCGAGACACCGTGCCCGAAGCATGGCAAGCATAGCGAGCCATGCGATGGGACGTGGTGCTACGTTTCAGTGCCCATGTCAACAGTGTCGACATTTGACTGAAAAAAAAACCTGTGAAAAACACCATGTCGACCTTTTCACTGTCAGCCTGGCCCATGTCGACATTATGCTTGTGTCGACCTTATGACCTGTCGACCTAAACTCATGTCAACCTAGACCCATGTCGACCTAAAGCCATGTCAACCTCGAACCCATATTGACCTAGTCCCATATTGACCTAGACCCATGTTGACCTTTCAGCATGTCGACCCAATGGTGTTGACCTAATGCTTGTCGACCATCATGTAGACCAAATGATCCATACCCTTTCCAGAGTAGGCCTAAGCACTTTATACACCCAGCCAGCTGAGTCCATAAGTGAACTATTTTAACCATACAGTATTGGCCAGGCTTTAGTAAGATCATTGTGAACAAATAAGTGTCTGCACCACAATAAAGGATACAAAAAACCTAAGCTGGAATGATGTGCTCTCGTTCCTGACTCTCTTAATATCTTGCAGAAATCTGTGTCTATCCATCTCCCTTGCTCCTGTCCAAGTTTCAGTAAGAGTTATGAGTGTAATTTGCTCACTGTGTGCAGACTTGCCCACCTTTTCCGAAAGACTACTGGGAATACCACCAGCATCCGAAAGTAAACAGCGCTAATAGATGACACGAAATGTGAGCCGGTATTATTACATTTGTGTCTTCACTTCCCTTAAGTGCCGCAAGCTCTACTGCCGCAGCACAGCTTGTTGTCTTCCGTGACTGTAATTCTGTCTCAGAGTAATGACTTTAGGTTTCACCAATCGCTTACCATCAATACTGATTAGAGACTAAAATATAAACATGGACTGAAAACCATATCTCAGGTTATAGCTGTAACCTATCATACTGCAGCAATGGAGGATATTAAGATAATCAAGAGAATAAAATACGTTGTTTAAGCAGAATTGAGTGGGTATGGTATAGTAATATCTAGGTCGACCACAAAAGGTCGACATGTGGAAAAGGTTAACACAAACAAAAGATTAACCCTGAAAAGGTCGACACATGAAAAGATCAACATGCATTTTTTGGGGGGGTGTCAATGTTGACACCTGAGCAGGGGGACCCCAATCAGTATACCGCATCCCCTTTCATGGCTTGCTCTGCTACTACTGCACTCAATACAATTTACTGTTCCCTATACAAGTCCACGTGGACGGTAAAGTATAAAAGGTCCATTTTGTTTGTGTCAACCTTTTGTCAGCCATATGTATGTCGACCTATTGACTGTTGACCTAGAAATTGTCTATCAGCCATCCAGATCTCGATCTGACTACATGAGGAAAAGAGGTGAAGAATGCGGAACCATAAGTGCACTGCCGTTTCCAAGTGATGTAACATTGTGTAATTGCTAAGTAAATATGAAACATAGGGCCTGATTCAGACTAATCAGTGTTCCTTCGCTGCTTAGCGAGCGGTTAAACAATTGTGTGAAATTAAAGAAAGAATTCAGTACTGTTTAGAAGAAGTGAAACTTTTGCTGCTTTCACATTGCAAAATGAAGGTTCGCACCGCGCCCTTGAAATGGGTCAGTCCCGGTGCGAACCTTCATTTTGGGATGTTCACATCCAAACAGCGAACCTGCAATAATGCCGGTTCGCTGACATCATCAGGGGCGTGACGGGGATTCGGTGCGTCATTGGTGGCGGGGGAGGAGGAGCTGCTCCAAGCACTGCCTCCTCTATAGAGTGAACGGGAAACAGGTCACCTGACCCGTTTAACCCATTCGCACCGCCAAGTAACATGGCAACGAACCGTTTAGAACTCTGCTTTCTTAACGGTTCAAATTGCTGTGTTGTTACTCATTTTAGGGACACGGTAACTCCTTTCACGTCACACTAATTCCCGGGTCAAAACGGCTTGTATCTGGTATTTAGTTGCAATGTGAAAGGGGTATTTGTAACTCCTTAGAGACAATTGACACAAAGTACTTTATGTCCTAGTATATGGATAATTCTGCCAATTGATCTATTGGAAAATTGGTATGTCCAATTAGATCAATTTGAGTCATATAGTATTAAGTCTGTCACTGATGACTGCGTCAGTTAGGTATAACACTATAAAGTGTGCTCCTATTTATTCCGAAAATATACAGTGGTAGATAGGCATCAGCCGTTCATGTATATAGGAACACAGTCATCTGGTTATTACATATATATTGAGTGCTACTGTTCTTTATATAGAGTGAATATGCAGTGCAAGGCTGACCGATAATACAAGGCAGGTAAAGAAGCAGAGTTGTTACCCAATCATAAAGTGTATTACATGTATAAAGAGCGCTATTAATCCTTTGCACAGTGCTAATATAAAGTGCAGAGCTGCCCGCTATTGCAAGGCAGGTATAGTAGCATAGCCATTACTATTACGCTATTTTGCAGTGCGATCTGCCTGTTGGTATAGGCAGATACTGTGTGCAACGTGGCTCCTATATAGATATATGGAGGCAGATATACCATACCCTCCAACAATTCCAACTTTAAAATCGGTACAGACCAGGGGGTGTGGCCATAGATAGAAGGTGTGGCCACTTGTAAAGGATGCGTGAGCCCCGGTCAACTCCCGTCCCCCGGTCCCCGCTCACCTGGATCCCCTGACTCGGCGCCCAGGCCAGGCAGGTCACATTGAGGTGCACAGGGTCAGGGCTCCAATCCTCCCGTCTAGCCCGGAGAGGGCAAGCTACAAGAGGGGAGAGGGCACTTGGAGGGGGAGTGGCTTGCACACGCCGCCCCACACAGAGAGGTTTTCTGGCAGGGTCATGGTGGCGCCCGGTCCTCGGGCTCGGCCCATTTGAATAACGGAAAGCCCAGCATTTCATGGGCATTCCTCATGCTATAGGACCGGATATCAGCCGCCCACTTCCCCCCGAGCACCCACGCATTTATAAGTGACTTCAGAGTCACTTTTATATCCGTGTGCCTTCACCATCATTTGAATGATGTGGGCAGATCTCGCAAGCCTGTGAATGGATGTTACTGTGTAACATCCATTTGCAGGCCCTGCGAGCGAATCACCCTTGTGAATGGTGGGCCGGCGCACCACCATTCGCAAGGCGGGATCTGGTTGACTCGCAAGGATGCGAATTCGCGAATTCGCAAACGAATCCACCAGAATAATCCCCTTAAAATAAAAAGGCTGGGGAGAAAATGGAAAGATGGAAGAAGAAAGCTGCACAATCTAGTGATGTTTCCGCAGAAGTCTGTACATTCTGTGCTGTAAGTACGCTGTCTAGATTCCAAGGTCTTTGGGCTGTTGTGACAACACAGATTTGCTATCTGGATATAGAAATTGCTCTGTTGCCGTTTGTGTGCTAGGAGAATTGGTGCTTATCTCAATCTGTGCGGGTTAAGGTGGTAGGCGCTGTCATTCAAGCTGTCCACGATATCTACGGTTGTTATCAGCAACCAGTGACAACATGAAAACACAGACTGAGTCATTTGAGGACTAAACTGCTGCAACAAGAGCACATTACAGGTAAACTGTATTCATTGTTATACATTGTTATACTGCTACTTACATTATATTGACTTGAACCTGTATATACAGATAGAGTCATCTCCATCTAGTCCTTTAATAGGATTAAGTGAGCCAGAGCTGTTGGACTTAATCCTATGCTATTCCCCTACTGTATTGTTCTATGTATTGTATTACAGCTGAGGACAATAGGCTCCATCTGTATTATTGTTATTATCAAAATTTTAAGAAGTACTGCCTACCACATACCCCCAAAATGTCCTGATTATAGGATTGCACCCTCGAGCATCAGTGTCAGTGGCGTAACTATAGTGTCGCAGCCCCAGCTGTGGCTTGGGGGAGCCAGTTTTGGGGCGCACTGAAAAATACCTGCTGTCCTGTACGAATACACAGTTTGCGGTCACTCAATAGCAGTGGGCAGCGGTAACTGTGTACTGTAGCTGTGTACCGTAGTTAAATTATGTCATTTATCAAGATACTATTTATAAAACAAAATACAGTTTAGTTTGGTTTGGTTTGTAAACCCCCCTGCAATCTCACATGATAATAAGTGATATTTAATATTTGTATTAAAATAAAATACTGTCCACTGCCAATTTTGAGTCACTTAAAGATTTAGACATGCAATAAGTATCCCCCCTAGAGGACCGCCAATGTGAACATCACTGGATTATTTATGAGAGGACCTGGTAACTCATCTTTATCTGGCACAAGGGAGGATTTAATAAAATGGAAAAGGACACTGAAAAATGGAATATAGAGATACAAAACGTAACATATGTCATCGGTTACGTTTCTTGATCTTAGGCTACATTTGCACATTTGCATGAATTTTGCTTAAATCTACAAAATGGATATCTCCACAATGAGTAGAGGACCGGATTATTACTTGAACATTTTTAGTACTCAATATTTTTCAGTACTGATATTGACAGCTGAGAGGATATGTCCTTTTTGGGGGCATGCACCACAGGTACGTAGAGATCCATGTTTGTAAGCGTCATATGCTGGAAGGTATGGTATTACTGACAGATTATTCCAATAGGTAGGAAGAGTCCAGAAAACTGATACAGGTAGACCTGCTATATACCGGCAACCTTGGTTCCAGCACTGTGCCAGATAATCCATTTAGCCTGATTAGCAGTGGTACATACAAGCAGCATCCAGACAGCTTTACACCCAACCCACTACATAAACCCTAATCTCCCTTCAACAGCCTAACCAATGCCTCCTGCAGCCTAACTCCCACCACTGCACTTAAACCTCCCGCATCCTGACTACACCCGCAGCCTACCTCTACACCACTTATTAACTGAGCCCTCCCGCAGCCTATCCAACCCCTTCTGCTGCCTAACTTCCCCCTGGCACATGATGTTTCTGGATAAAAGAGGTGCCAGACCATCAGGTAATCGGTGGTGTATATTACTGAATAATTGAGGTTATATCAAGTTTGATGCCCTTTCCATTAAATCATAGCTGCCTACCCTCCTGCATTCTACAGGAGACTCCCTGAAATAGCAGCAATCTCCCTCTCTCCCTCATTAGTCTAGCAATCTCCCTCATGTCACCTAGCCTACATTACACTGTTACATTTATGGGGGGAAAAAAGGAATGAGAGACAGATACATTTACATTGAACCATCAGCGCCATTTCCCAGCACTTTACCAAGTACAGTATCTCTTACTAACTGCTTTGGGGATCATCTACATTTGGATATAAGTCATTTTAAAAGATTCCTCTCAGATGTAGCAGTGCACACCCACACTTCTAGGGGCCATGTTCACAATCTCTTTTCACCATCTCTCCATATATGGAAATAGACACGCCCTTTGGGTGGAGCATGACACGCCCCCTCAATGGGGCGCTGTGCAACATTCTATTACCAACTATAATCTCCCTGAAACTAGTTTTCAAAAGTAGGCAAGTATGCGTTAAATGAGTTAAGACATATTTGGGAATGCACTAACATGGCCATCCTACCCAAAGAGTTAAATTACTTGGTAAATGCATTTGTCAAATTATCGCATACAATATGCCTATGACTCACAGGTGTCTAGACTGCATTTAAATACTAATGCACTAGATATGACTCACAGGTGTCTAGACTGCATTTAAATACTAATGCACTAGATGTCACACTCACAGACAGGACGTGCCTGATTAAGTACTACAGCATATGCATGCATGTCAAGTGGCATTGGCTGAAATACTGTATAGTGTAGAAAATACAGGAAAAGAAGGCCCTGCTAAGAAACATACCAGCCTATTTAAAATTGTTTCATACATTCATTGCTAAGGAAGCATGGGGGCTGATAACTGATCTAATAATAGGAGATTTGAAAAGGAATTTATAGATACCATATTTTGCATATTAAAATAAATACACCTCTAAGCCACTGACAAGAATTACTAAAGATACTTATTCAAATAGTATTGTGTAAATAATTAAAATAATTACCTTAATAAATGTGTAACTCTCTCTCTCTCCGCCTCTATTTATCTATCTATCTATAATTCAGGGTTGCCGACTTTATAATTCGGAGGGGGATTGGGTTGCGTCAATCGCACAAGATGACTATATTCGCGTCAAGGACCCCTCATATGGTAATTTATTTATACCAGTGTTGCTTAGACCATGGGGGTGTGCTACCTTTGGACACAGGAATTAGAACAATATGTGCAAAAGAAGAAAGATATGTCCTTAATAAGGTGCACCTCAGAGAAGATTTCAACTAAAAATTAACTTTTATTAGTTTCTTTCTAAAAAGCTGCAAAAATGTATTAAAAACAACAACACACAACATACATGGATGGGGTTTCACACTTATTAAAAACTGTGGTCTCAGGCAGATATGTAGCTATACAGGTGTAAGTGATTTTATTGAACTGTGTGTAGGCTACCTAGATCTGTGCAGGCTTTGCGGATCTTTGTTATCCCGCACTGGCTGCCTTCAGATCTTTATTATACGGTGCCTTAGCGAAGTGGGTTCAATGACCTCTTATTACTTCTAATAAATTGATCTAGTGTACGGCTGCCACGATCTGTGCGATTTGATTGCGGATCTCACAGTATTCCACAATAATCGCTATCAGACCTCATATGTATGGCACCGTGCAGGAGTGGGTAAATAACCTCTTATCACTCCTTCTTTCACCCCGCTGCCCGTTATATAGCTGTGCACATAATAGGCCTACACAATTGTGCTGCTGTGTTGCCAGATGGTAGCACAACTAATCAATGACCGTGCTCCGTCAGAGGGCAATCCCTCTTACGTATTTCTGGGTGTCCCTTAGCGTAAATACAAAGGGAAATAGTAGCCCAGAGAGGGAAAGCACTTCCTAGAGTGTCTGAGAGAAATCTCTCACTCTGGGTATATATAACGCACAGCAGTAGACGGGTAGGAGCCTTTAGAACGGCTTCAGGGGTATCGCACTAGACAGACACACAATCAATCAAAATGCATTGTAAAGAAAATAATAAATAGCTATCTGCCTGCGCACCGCTAGCCAGGGAGAAGCCCGGAAAGGAGAGTTTCAGCAGCCGCGCAGGGGCGGGGCTTAAGCGTGACATCACTAAGCCCCACCCCCATGATGGTAAACCAGCAAATTCACGGATCTCCGTGGAGGGGACGTGGCTAAAATGACGCGATTGTGTCATTTTAGCTCCGCCCCCTCCTCTGAGCCCCGAGGATTGCGGCATTTTAATGCCGCGATCCGAGGGACAGCGGGGGTCCCCCCTGAATCCGGGAGGGTTGCCCACCCTTCCGCGGGGGCCCAATTTTCGGGAGACTCCCGGAAATTCCGGGAGGGTCGGCAACCCTGCTATAATTTGCAAATACTGTAAAGTATAATGCCCCTGTACTGTAAATGATCATGGTCAAAACCAGTGGCAGCTCCAGAGGTGGTTCTGCAGTAGCAGAGTCACACCAATGGCCAGTGAGTAACAGATGGCGATGTTTAGCTGCATTTGGATTGGCAGCTGGTGTGGCTTCCTGAATTAAATTCTGGACTGGGCTGCAGCCCCATCTCTGGAATCACCACTGATGAGAATGCCATCTCACAGAATCTGGTTTGGGTTTGTATCACTCCATTTGATAACGTGAGAACAGATGGTCAAGATGAGATGTAATCTGGCTGGCCAAGCGCATCCACCAAGGGCAGTGCACCAAACCCAAACCTGATTTTTTGACATGACTTTTGTGACATTTGCACCATGACAAGCTGGTAATGAACTTCAGCTGTTCATGTGTCCTTTAGATGCAGAAATCCAATCACATCACACACCTCAGTGTATGACCTTGGTTCCAACAGTCCTGCCATCTTATGCAATATATATGCAGATGGGATGCTGCCGTTCAGAATACCAGGGATCTGGTAAGTATGCTTACTTTCCTTGCCCCCCTAACTCTCCCTTCCCACAGCCTAGCCCCCGCCCCCCATACACACTGAGCATAACCCTTACCCTCCCTATATGTTCCTTACCCTAACCTTACTACCCGCACCCAAAACCTAACCCTCCACCAACAGCCAAATCCCCATCTTGTAAGTGCCTAACCCTCCTCCCCGCAGCCTAACCCTAACTCCCACTCCACGCCCCCTCTACTTCCGCTCCTGGATTACTGCATTGGCATATCCATCAATGTAAGTATTCTGGCACCAGTCTTCTGGATGTGAGTCAGGATTCCAACATTGGTATTCTGATTGCCTGAATGCTGACAGCTGGGATGTGAACTGCATCCCCTTCTTATAATTGATCTTGGGATAGCATGACTGATATGAGGCACAGTCTAATGGCAATGAGGGGAATCAATGCTCTACCTAGGTTTTCCTGAAAAACATTACACATGTTTTGTAATGAAAGGTTACAAAACTCACTGAACTGAGCTGCTCCTAGCGATACAATTGGCAGCCGCCGCCATCAGCCGCCAGAAGGGGGAGCACACACACGAGACGCTCGCATGCCCAGTTCTGTTGGAGCCCTCCGCCGCCCGCCGATGGGCCCCTATACCTCGCCGCAGCCCCCACCGTCTCCCCCCCACTCCCTGCCCCTCTCCCTGAAGCGGAGACGAGCAGGGAGACAGCTCCCCACCGCCATACTGCGCAAAGCTGACGGGAAAGCATGTGCGTGTGGAGCACCTCTCCGCCAGCCTGTGCCAGCTCAGGGAATCTAAGAGGCGCTCTATCTGTAGCTCTGTATTCATTCACTAACCTACAATTAAATCATCCCAGTGGTAAGAGCTTAGACAGTTACTTTCATTTTACTGTGGAACCGTAAAACTAGATACTGGCAATGCAGTTCCAAAAACAACATATCAGGAGAGCAGAGGCATATTCCATTATTCCTAGCTGATGTATCCAGGTGACTGCCTGCTTTGAACACTCTCATTTTTTTTTTCATTGGAATGCTGAGACTGGAGCTTTTGTAAACAGACCCTGAACTGTGTGGACATCTTTACCTGGACCACCATAAATATTGAGAGGACTCCTTCACCTTTTACATACCTCCCAACTGTCCCACTAAAAAAACACAGTAGTAAAATTTGGGAAAAGTAGCTCAGTTAATTTTAAGGCGTGTTCCTATATGCTCAACAACATGTATTCCAAAGGGGGCCCCCAGGATGGAGTCCTCCACTTAGTAATATACGTCGCCAAATTTTATCTGGACAGGAAATAGGAATTGCGCACAGGCAACTTTTTAAAGAAAGCATGGTGAGCACAGCAAGCCATGCGAGGGGACGCAATGCTACGTTATGGTTTCCATGTTGACTATGTCGACATTCAGGGGAAAAAAGGGAAAACCCCATGTCGACCTTTTGACTGCTGACCTTCCCCATGTCGACTTAATGCTTGTGTCAACCTAATGACCCTGTCCTCCTAACCCCATGTCAACCTTCAATCCTGTTGACCGTCATGTATGTCGACCTTCAAGTATGTCGACCTTCAGTGGTCAACCTAATGTTAGTGACCTATTGCTTGTCTATCCTATGATCCATACCCTCCCCATTTTGCGAAGCAGTCTCTTGTGATGCACTGTATAAAAGGCCTTAGCAAAGCCTTGTCAATGTTGCCTCAGTCTTAGTTCCCAGTAACTTCCTCGTAGAAACTATTTAAGTTAGTTTGACATGACCTATACCACACAAATCCATGCTGGTTCCCACTAATAATATTATTGCACAATAAGGGCCTTTTTCTAGTTCAATCTTAAGGTGCCCATACACTAGTAAGATTTATCTTCAGATCTGGCTGGTTGGAACAAAAACATGGTTATGGATGAGTGACAGTTTGACAGTTTTCCAGCATTTCCAAGCAAATGGTCAACTGTCATTTGCTCTCATCCATAACCATGTTTTTGTTCCAACCAGACAGATCTGCAGATAAATCTGCGTGTGTATGGCCACCATTAGAGGCAAATTCCTTCTCAGATGGACAAAGCCATGTGCACTGCAGGGGGGGCAGATTTAACAGGTGCAGATAGAATTAGATTTGGGTGAGTTATTTTGTTTTGGTGCAGGGATACTAACTGACTGCTTTATTTCTACACTGCAATATACAGTAGTTCTCACTTTGTAGAAAAACCTGCACATGTTATATCTGCCCCACCTGCAGTGCACATGGTTTTGTCCATTTGAGAAGGAATTTGCCGCTAAGAGTGAACTAGAATAAGGCCCTAAGTATGCCTGAATGCAATCCCTTAATATACCCTCTAATAGCCTCCCGACTATTTATGTAAGACCAACACTTCTATACTTTCTCGATTGTGTGTTATTTCCCTTTTTAAATATTGGTACTACTTATGATATACGCCAGGAGAATGGAAATTGCTCTATTTGTGTATTTACAATAGACTGGGCTTTTACAGGGCTAAATTAATATTAAATGAAATAATATATTGTGTTGTATTTTTTTTTTTTTTTGCCAGACTGCATTGTCTGCATCTATTTTTGCTATTTTTAAAATAGTATAAGTACTCCTGAATAGTTAGCAGCTATTGGTGGCACCTGTGTGGTCTTTTGATTTTTAATTTAAACTGTGGCATGGACATTGTCTTTACCATATCTAATGCAGTTCTCACTGAGGTTTAGACATTGGCCGGTCAGTACTGGGGTCCCCTATCACATGTACAGTTCATTAATGTGGTCTATCTATAGATAGATAGATAGATAGATAGATAGATAGATAGATAGATAGATAGATAGATAGATAGATAGATAGATAGATAGGATATACATACAGTATATAGATAGAATCACCATCATATGACAGGATCATGCTGTGGGCAAGCCCAACACTCTACAAGCTGCTGGACTGCCCCAGCCTCTGGCACACACCGATGCTGCTGCCTGCATAGCAAGGCGGACAGCAGAGTTTACAGCTTACACTATATCCCCAAATCTCCCAACTGCCCATGGGAAAGTATGGGCTCTGGGCTTACTGCATGATGCAAACAGGTCCTGGGTCAGATGATCTGGGTAATTTGCTTACACTGACCCTGAACCTTGGGGGGAGGAGGGGATGGATGTGTTGGACCCTTTTCTGATGTGCAAAAACTCTGGTGTATGTTCATGTGCAAAAAACTCTGTTTTTAAAGATAGTGGAAATGAGTTATATATATGCCATAACTAACGAAATAGTACATTTAGAATACTGCAATTAATCTTATTTCTTGAATGAGTTCATTATTATTTTCATACTATTTCCTGACCTTAATGAGGTATCATCAATACATGGACTTCCCATACCTCCCAACTGTCACGATTTTCGAGGGACAGTCCCGATTTTCGGGTCCTGTCCCGCTGTCCCACCCGCGGCAGGCATTGTCCCGCTGTGGGGGGGTGGCAGTTGGGAAACCCCCCAATCTAGAAGAATAGACGCTGTGCGCATGCGCACAGCGTCTATTCTCGTATGAAAATGAGGTCGCGGCTAATTAGCATAAGCCGCGCCCTCATTTGCATACGCCCCGCCCCCTATTTCCTCCGGCCAGAAGTTGGGAGGTATGACTTCCCACTGTAATTACTCTGCACTTTCCATTTACCAGAGATGCCTGCATCTCTCACAACTTTAAAGAGAACATACTGTATGTGTGTTAGAATGGGCCTGTAATCACATTCTACATCAGATACATTATATTAATGTGAGAAAGAAACAGAGATTCTCTGTCATGATCCCTAACGTTGACTGAACACATTCCTGGATAAGTGCATAAAAGGATACATCATTTAATGGTACTTTAGAGATCTGGAGAATACAATTTGTATTGCTGCTCAGTGTATCATAATTCATATGATAAACTGTATGTGGGAAAACTAGCAGAAATTTGAACTGTGAATATTTCAGCTAATATTACCCATACTTAGCATAGTTGCCTACCCTCCTGCATTCTGCAGGAAACTCCCTGAAATAGCAGCAATCTCCCTCTCTCCCTCATTAGTCTAGCAATCTCCCTCATGTCACCTAGCCCAAATTACACTTTGGGGGAAAAAAGGAATGAGAGACAGATACATTTACATTGAATTATCAGCAGCATTTCCCAGCACTTTACCAAGTATAGTAGCTCTTACTAACTGCTTTGGGGCTCATCTACATTTGGATATGTCATTTTAAAAGATTCCTCTCAGATGTAGCAGTACACACCCAAGCATTCTAGGTGCCACGTTCACCATATCTTTTCACAATGTCTCCATATACGGATCTAGACACGCCCTTTGGGTGGAGCATAACACGCCCCCTCAATGGGGCGCTGTGCAAAATTCTACCAACTATAATCTCCCTGAAACTAGTTTTCAAAAGTAGGCAAGTATGTACTTAGTTACATTCTGTCTATCCCCTCCGTTGTAGGTACAGGATATCTGTTTAGGCCTAATTTTCAATTATTATGTTAAATGATTATTCTGACAGCTAATTCCATGTGATTAGGCATGTTATAGCTTGTGTTCAATCATCCTGTATTGGATTTTCTACGGGATTGTTATTGGGGAGAGAGAAGATGCCTGGATTACAGTCTAGTCTTTGCTGTAATGGGCGACTTTCAACATTCAGCCATGTAGAATACCTGCATCAATCTATTTGCCTACAAGGTATGTCCTGGACCTGTTGACTGGTTGCTAGGCATATTATCTTGCTTCCTTACCTTTAACCAGAAATAAGTATCCTCTGGCTTCATTACAACACTGGATGCTTAAGCCTTTTTAATACTTGATTATTCTTAGCACAATCAATAACACTGAGTTATCCAACCAGAGATTTTACATTAGGGCGAGATGTACTAAGCCTTGAAAAGTGCTAAAATGGAGAGTGATAAACCACCAACCAATCAGCTCCTACCTGTCATTTTTCAAATGCAGCCTGTGACATGGAAGGTGGGAGCTTTTTGGCTGGTGGTTTATCACTCACCATTTTATAACTTTTCAAACTTTTTTTTACATCTGGCCCTAAAAGTAAAAAAAAAAAGAATTATACTTGCGGACCCCTGTGCTCGGAGGATGCAACATGTTGCATGTTCCAAAGGCAATGTGTACTATATTGTGTTCATGGTAGCCAACATCCAGGATTTTTAACACATGACTGCTTCATGTGACTAAGCCGCATGCACCAGAAAAGGGGTGTGGTCAATATGCAGGGGGCGTGGCTTCATGGGAACCACATATGCCCTAACTCCTGTTTTTGTCACTGTGGGGACATGCCTAGTAGTCTGTCAGCTGCCGACATGCATCCTGTCCCTCTATGCCTTGAATAGACGTTGCAGAGCAGCAAGTGACAGGGAGCCACCCACCTGCCCCCAGCCCCACATACACACACCGCAGGACAAAATTGGGACCGTCCAGTGAAAATAAGCACAGTTGGGATATATGCTTAGGAGGTAAATATTGGAAGTATCTATATACTAAATTGCAAAATGTAAACATCCTACAATATACAGATACAACCAATTCGACCATCTGTTTTGTAAATTCTATACACCTTACCTACTCTAATTATTTAGGCAGAACTGTCAAACCCCATAGTCTCTCGCATTTGACCCCTGTCTACCAGTCTCAGGAGTTTGCTTACCAGTCTTTCCGATTTCATTAGATCAGGTGCCATGGATGAATTTGTACCAACTATAGATGCTTGGGCTATGTCAGAAATCTAATGGGTATTAGTGGAGGTATAACAAGAATGGGCGCTTCCTTTGTGGATGGACTATTTGGAAGAAAGAAAAAAGAAGAAAAGAGAATAGAAGAGAAGAAAAGGCGGAGGCACAGAGGAGTGAAAAATAGTTAGAACTTCCCTGTGTTGTTTCCTTTCTTTCTTTTAACGTTGTTACACTGATTCCTTTTGTTCTCCAGTCCACAATATATGAAAAAGATCAAAAGAAGACAATGTGTAGAGCTATTTCTTTCTCAAAAAACTTCTGGTTCCGTGAAAGAAATAGCTCTACACATTGTCTTCTTTTGTCTTCTTGTGCCTCTGCCTTTTCTTCTCTTCTATTCTCTTTTCTTTCCTTCTTTTTTCTTTCTTCCGAATAGTCCATCCACAAAGGAAGCGCCCATTCTTGTTATACCGTCACTAATACCCATCGCGTGAGATTATTCATAACAAGGGAGCAGCATCCGTGGAGCGCTCGATATATTCCAATAACATCTTAACAATATGTCAGAAATCTATCTACAAGTTAGAGGTCATTAAACTGGAAGTTTTCGCACAAGACTTTAGAACAAACCACAGCTGAATATACACATTTGGATCCTTCAAACCTCCAGGGACAGGGTTGGATCCCCCCCCCCCCCCTCCCCCAACCAGTGGTCCCCACTTCATTCTCTAGGGGTGAGGTTCCAGCCTAAAATTACTCAATGCTTCTCTATTAAAGGGTCAGTTACCTAATGCAGCAGGACTACTGATAAACATGAGAGCTTACGTTGACGTCTATGACAACTGCACCAATATTCGACTATTGGTTATCCAAGCATGAGTCATAGTTGGCCACACCCCCTCCTGGTGGAAGATCACATGCCATTAGCATGGCCCCCTACAACGGCAGCCTCCAGTGGGTCGTTCATGCCCAAGTCCAACACTGAATAGGAATTTCATCTTCTGTTCTCTGGAACAAACCAAGCATAATGAATTTCCTCTATTTGAAAGCTTGCAGCCAGCTTTGTCATTCCTCATTCCTAAAGGGCATGAATGCTGAGATTAACCACTCACAAGTGATGTATGGAAACCTTCCAGGTTTCATTGTTCCCTCATATGTCAGTGCTGTGGCCAAAAAAGCTCATTTACTATTATGTACAAGTGCAAATGCTATTCATGGATTCAACCTGTCTACTTTTATGTAAATGTCCCTGTTTTTATAGATCAGTGCATGGAATTTTCAGGCAAGAGGCAATCACAGCATAATTGTACAGTAATATTTATAAAGACCAGGAAGTGAGGCATAGAAGTGTCCATACTTGTAGAGGTATAGAGTGTAATAAATTATTCATTAAGTCTCACAATGATATGTGTTCCATATATAATAAATTATCACATGTTTGCATTACAAATTACCTACACCAGACACCATATTTGCCTTTTCCACCTGCATACTGAAGGAGATGGTACTTGTGTAGTTTCACGGCGCCAGCGTGGATAGTGGGGGTATGAACTATCCACGTTGGCATGGAGTTAAGTTACTTTATTTTAGATAGTTTGGCGAGCGTACCCAACCCGGAAGAAGTGCTGGCGCCGTGAAACTACACAAGAACCCAGGACACTCCCTGAATTAGTAGCACTCTCCTTGTCTACCTGAATGGTCCTCCTGATCACCTAGAATGGTAGGCAAGTACCCCGCATTCCCCCCGAAACCCCCCGCATCACCTCCAGCCACAGGGGGGGGGGTAAAATTATGCAAATTGAACAATTTCTCCTAATTTTAGCCCCCGTACTTGTGTAGTTTCACGGCGCTGTGCTACTTTCCGGGTTCTACGCTCGCCACAACTATCTAAAATAAACTAACTTAACTCCATGCCAACATGGAGAGTTCATACCCCCACTATCCATGTTGGCATGGAGTTGATTTTAGATAGCGTGGCAAGCGAATCAAGCCCCGCAAGGGGACTCAGACGCACGGCGCCATGAAACTACACAAGTACCGGTGGTCTTTTTATGCTCCTGGGGACAGTGACGTGTCCATAGATACAGCCCCTGGACTTTGTACGACCCAGAAAACAGAGCCATTATGCCATTGTTTTCTGAAATGCTGCCCTTTCACTGCCCACAAATGACCAAAGCATGTCAATCATCATGGCAGACACAGATCTGCACATACGCAGTGCAGATCCTGAGCATGTGTATCTGGAGGGTGCCGAATGGGTTCCCGACAGTCGGGATCCCGACAGTCATTTACCCGACGTCGGCATCCCGACTGTCAAAACGCCGGCAGCCGGGTGACCGACGGCCACCCGCTATTTTCCCTCGTGGGGGTCCACGACCCCCATAGAGGGAGAATAGAATAGGTGGCTCGCGTAGCAAGCCACCGTGCCCGCAGCGTGGCGAGCGCAGCGTGGCGAGCGCAGCGAGCCCGCAAGGGGCTTTTTTGCACTCGCCATGCTGTCTGACTCCGGGCAGTCGGGATCCCAATGTCGGGATAATGACTGTTGGGATCCCGACTGTCGGAGTCCCATACCACACCCGTATCTGGAGGTATATGTAAACCTTCTAGTCTCTGTAAATTAGGCCTTGTGTACTGTATTTTGTATTTTATCCAACAATTACAGCATGCAGCAGTGCTAAGTGTATTTCACTCTCACACTTTTAGTGTGCTGCAAGATATTGACAGGTCAAATACAATCTGGGTAATCATTATACACAAAACAAATATTGATGCGCCTATAAGGCCAATGTTAAAAATTAGCCATATATCTATTAGAATAAAACAAACCAGTAACCAGGGGCATACTGATGTTTATATTAAGGATGGTGTAATTAGTCATATATGTGGCAACTATGCCATTAACGATGCTCTGACGGACGGAACAAGCCCAGCAGAGTCAACCATTTAACACTACGCTGAGCTGCAAGTAGGAGGTTACCATAACTACGCTGTCTTGTTTAGGTCAATGTCTTCAGGATAACAAGCTACAGTGTTTAGCCTGGATGTGAGGCCTGTACTCTGCTCACCAGAAAAATACATTATCTCATGTAGACAATTTAACACCAATTTAATACCATATACTGCAAATGCATCTTCTTACATAATTACGCTCACAAACCAGGGGAAATATAAAAAACAAAACAAATATACGGTAAGCCAGAAAGCATCATAATTAGAAATATCTATCAGGCTGGATAATTCATCTGGAGAATCAATTTGTCAATTACTAAGATAAAACAAAACATGTTTATCAGATGTTTATTACATAAATATGTCATATGTGACAGCTGTTTACTGTTTGGTGTCTTACATGATTCATTTTGTAACAAATAAAGATTTCAGATTCTATGGGGTAGACGTATGAAGCAGTGATATGGGAGGAGACAAGAGCCAGAGGAGAAGTGGCCCATGGCAACCAATCAGCACTGAAGTCAGTTCTATAATTTGCATACTATAAAATTATACAGAGCAGCTGATTGGTGGGCCAATTCTCCCCTGGTATACTTGCGGCATCACACACTGAGCGGTACCAGGCGGATGCTGCCCTGTCCTCTGTTGCCGGTGTTAGCAGTGCTCCTAAGATGGAGCTGATTAACTTATGCAGTACCACACAGGTACTGCTGTACACAAAGATGGCCTTTCAGGGCTTGCAGCCCAGTGACAGTTGACTCCATTGCCTATGGGAGTTTCGCCCCTGTTGTGAACTTAACTTGACTGAATTTTTTTTAACTATCTATGGCTGCACTGTATACTGTCCATTCGGCCTAATTGTCACCCTTAAAAAATCTGCCAATAAAATACCTACTTATGCTGGGTACACATTTAGCTATTCCGACGGCAATCGATAGTTAACTATATTGGTGGTGCCGGGAGAGAACGCTATTGACCGTATACATTGGCTGATAACATTCACAATATCAGAGTGATCTCACCCACCACCCCGCTTCGTACATGCAGTTGCTGATGATATTGTCAGATTGAGCTGCATGTACAGATGACAGGGAGGGTTGTTAACGACCAGGGGCCAAATGCATCACTATTGACAATAACGTCAACGATATCATCAATATCGTTGACGATATATCGCCCGGTGTGTACCCAGCTTACTGCGGATCACAGAAGGTGATGCTCTGTCCTACTAAACAATCCTCTTTCAGACAGACCCCAGACACTTTATACAGTGCGTGCCTTATCAAAAGTATGACCTGTAACCTCAGGAGCTGCGGTGTGGCCCCTTTGAAGCCCTCCAAAGAAAATGTGTAGCTTTGACTTTTTTGGATTACCACAAAATACTCTACATATATGCATGGCATATATAATTACCAACCCCCCTTGTCTGGGTTACGTTACATATAACTCTTTTTAAAAATAGGTTAAATAAATAATAAAAGGTATAAAAAACAGATGAGGTAAAAAAACCTAATTTATGCTGGGTACACACCAGGACGACTAGGGCCCGATCCCCTCAATCTAGATCCAATTCCGACCAATTGGATGTAGATTGTGTGGTGATTGGGCCCTTTTCTGTCCTGGTGTGGACCGATACCGATCCGATGCGCGGTCCCACGGGTCGGTCGGTCGTTATTGAGATCCTACCTGCTGCAGGTAGGATCTCAATGACGACCATACAGCTGGGTGCGGGTCGCCATCGGATCGGACCCGCTCACGGTGCACATCGTAAGCGGGTCGTGCCCCCCCCCCCCCGCGTCACCGTGAGCGGGTCGGACGAGACACTGACGACCTGCTCACGATGTGCATCGTGAGCGGGTCGCCCTGGTGTGTACCCTGCATATGTAACTCATTGTTAGATTTCTGTATCCACAAGGATATTTAGACTCAGGGAAGCAATAGAATGTATCCAATCCTTAACAATCCTTTCTCATTTCCCATCTACACCTGATTGTATTCACTTCACAGAGAGCGGTCCGTCTATGTGCCTTAACTTACGTCACTGACCAGTCAGATACCCACAATACATGTCCTGAGGATTCTGTGCGTATCTGACTAAGGTATAAATGGAAACATGCTCAAGTGCTTGCTGAAGTCGCATCACTGGCTGATTCACAAAATTGTTCTCTGATCTCATGACCTATCGTCCACTCATGTGCTTTGTTCAAAAATACGTGCAAAGAATACTTTTGTGCTGGAACCTAGAGCAACCAATCAAAGATCGTCTGTCTAGCGTATCTAGAATAATGAAAGCTAATATCTGACTGGTTTCTATAGCTCTCATAGAGATAAAGGTAAATAACCACTGCTCTTAGATTGGCTAATACAGTCACACAGAAGGCACATTGAAAACAATTACCCAGGAAAATGAACCTAATTTTTTAAGTACTTTACCATACTCCTGTGTAGAAATACATAATACGTAAATATGCAACAGTTGCTAAATCTATATAGCCAAATGCATGTGTTCATTATATACATGAAAGCAAAAAATTTTAAGTTTCTAATTTAATCATTTGCCTTTTTTAACTTTTCTATTAAGTACCATTTTGTATTTTTTTGTCATACTGATTAGGCCTTTGTTGTGAAAGCTAAGATGCAGGTACACTGTGTACTGTGCTGCTAAAAGCATTGCCTGAGTCATATTAATTAGGATATGAAAGAAGGATTAGCAGGCGGAAGAGATCAGAGGGAAGAAGACAATACGACAGATATGTGCTGTTTCCATTTCTGTCATCCTGACTCAGGACTCTACTCACCCCTTAACCTTTCTGTTTACGTAAGAAGCATACGAAATTCACAGAGAGGGCCATGGAGCAGATGTATTATAGCAGCGCTTATCGCACCCCTATAACACTTCCTGCTCGGCCTTATTAATGAGGCCAAGCAGGAAGGGCCATCAACCAGGTGTATTCACAACTTGTCCGCCAAAGCGGGGGAGCGCAAACTCTCCCCACCGGCGATGTTCCCTGGAACAGGCAGCGCCTCAGCTCACGCTTAAGCGCTGTCTCCTTCACCGGTTGGCTGTACTGGGCATGTTCGAGATCATGATACTCATGCGAGATCTCCTGCGCAATCCAAAGACAGCAACCGGGCCGTTCATGCTTTGGGGATAGGGCATCACCGCCCTGCAGCTGTCGAAGACCGTTCATACATTTCATACATAAAGTTCATATCGGTGCACTGCATATCGACCTGCTATCTTTTAGTTAAGTGTGCCAAGTGCTTTTTACATGGGGGAGAAGCAGTATCAGGGCAAATAATGTGCGGGGATACCACTTCTTCTCACAACACAGCAACACACATCTGCACCATAGGCGTGCGCACAGGGGGTGCCAGGGGTGCACAGGCACCTCCTAATGACCGGCACCCCCTGCACGATTGCCGGCGTTTCTGTCTTTTTTTTATATTAAAGTTCGTTGCGCAGGGCTATGGATGCGGCTACACCATCACAACCCGGCCCCTCACACACCGGCTGCGGCATCTATAAAAAAGAGCCGGCACCGGAGCTGCACAGTGCACACAAAAGTACAGAGGTAGTAAGGGGGACGTGACGTGCGCGGGGACGGTAGCTGCGGCGTCAGCGGCTGTTGGGTCTCCATGACAACACTTCCTGACACAGCTACCACCTGACTCTTCAAGTCTGCAGCTGCACCATCCCCACCACTGCTGCTGCCGTATGTACGATAGTAACAGGAGTCCTCCTGCTGCTGCTGCCCACATGACTGTCATAATGACAAAAATCAGGGGCAAACACCTAATTTATAGAGGGGAGGATTTTATCTGTGCAACAAACTGCACATTGATGTCTGTTCTGGTAGTGGGGGTATGACAGGGCACAATGCCAGATTAAAAAAATTAGCTGTACCATCACAGTATGAGTATGTCGTACACATGGTAGCCCTTAAAATTATTATTTTTTCTAACACATCCCTTTATGGGGCTTCAAACCACAAGTGATCAGGGGTAGGGGACAGCTGACTTTAATGCTGTCTGTGATAGTGATTGTGCAACCTGCGCAGGCTGCAGAAAAGAGACCAGAGCCTGCTGCCCGCTGCAGCAAACTTCTGAGGTCACCTCATCCCGCCCGGCTACCGCAATGTACAAATCAGAAGGGGACCAGCAAAGATGGGTGATGTGGGAAATGAGGAGGGGGGCAGGGAGGCAGTTATGGGATGTGTCCAGCCCGTCCCAGTGTGCCCAGTCTGCAGCTCCATTAAGTCAATGGCAATTGCAGTGCTACTGTGCTCCAGGCTCCAGCCCTGTTCCAGAGTCCTCCTGGGCCCTCCAGGCATGTAATCCTCCATGGCATCAAGCATGAAGGCCCTAGCAATTAACATGTACTGTAGGTAAGCAACACTTATGTGGCATCATGTAATAGCCATTATGGTGTGTGGTATAATATGTAATGGGCATTACGGCGTGTGGCATAATGTGTAATGGGCATCACGTGTGTCAAAAAATGTTTAATTGGCATCACAATGTGTGGTATAATGTGTGATGTGCATCACGATGTGTGGCATAATGTATAATGGGCATCACAATGTGTGGCATAATGTGTAATGGACATTACGGTGTGTGGAATTATGTGGAATGGGCATTACTGTGTGCAACATTATGTGTAATGGGCATTATGTTAGGTAGTATTATGTGTAATGGGCATTATGTTGGGTGGTATGTGTAATGGGCATTATGTTGGGTGGCATTATGTGGAATGGGCATTACTGTGTGTGGCATTATGTGTGATGGGCATTATGGTGTGTGGCATTATGTGTAATGGGCATTACTGTACATGGCATTATGTGTAATGGGCATTACAGTGTAAATTTTTGCAGCACTTTCGACGCACACTGTTCCTGTCTCTAATATGTATGGAGGTGAATGATTCATTCTGAAGCCCATATAAATAAATAAGTCACCTATTTAGTTTGCATTGATGCTCAGTAGGCGGAAATGGACACGCCCAGTAGGCAGTGATGGACACGCCCCTCCAGTGGTGCACCCCCTAAGAAAATGGGCTGCGCACACCTATGATCTGCACCAATGATAGGTGTTGTGTCCTCTGATGCAGAGAAGCCTGAACCTCTTAAAAGAACCAGTAAAATCTACCATAATTAAACTAATATGTCGGATGTGAAAACCGGCCATGCAAAGTTGACAATTTGGCTATGGCCATGGATGGACAAATGGCACTGACCCAGCTGTTCAGTGCTCATGCTGTTATGATGGAATACACAGGGAACACTGTTGATGATGTGAGCAGGGGATTTGCCATATAAAGGCAGATAAATGGTCGAGATGTACTAAGCCTGGAAAAGTGATAAAATAAAAAGTGATAAACCAACAACCTATCAGCTCCTAAAGGCCCATACACACTGGATGATTTTAAGCTGAAAACAGCTCAGTTGACGCGTTTCAGATGCTTTCAGCTTGAAAGCCGCCCAGTGTGTATGGTTGGGCAATGAACGGTGAGCCTGATACGCGCTCCCGCATCAGCGCCGGAGGCTGCTGTTCGTCTGCTGGTTTTAGCTTCTTGCTATGAAAAGCCATTCACCCCTTGTGAAAATCGCTGGGCAAGGGGAAATCAGGCCGAGCGATTTTCATATACTGTAATCGCTGTCCATACACTCTGGGCAAAATCGCCCGGTGTGTATGGACCTTAACTGCTATTTTCGGTACTCTTTACCTAGAAGGGTGCCCATCGCGGCCATCACGG